>NC_059376.1:1992897-2152897 GCF_019703515.2 Myxocyprinus asiaticus
ACTCGTACCCCGCTCCTTTACATCACAAGTGCAACCATCTATCAGTTGAGCTACCGCACAATTTGATCACACTCAAACAAGCTTGTAAATGTAGTTGATTATGTAATGCAAATGTTAAAATGAGTCATGAGCTATAGAAAAAGTGTTTAGATATCATAAGATAACATTGTGTGAGGAACAGGGCGTAAAGTAAGTGTTTATGAACTGATAATCTGACAATTTACAAGTAATTGTTGTTGTAGCACCTCTAGTGTTTATTTCACCAGGAAACTGCTGCAATACGTACAACGAGCCACATAAAAATAATTTAGCAAAAATGTAGCTATAGTAGCGTGATTCTAGGAGACCAGGTTGCCCAAGCCTGCATGACTTTCTTTCTTGAAACACCAAAGGAGATGTTAGGCACAATGTTATGGAAAGACAGCCTCAGTCACCATTTACTTTCATTGCGAAGAAAGTTCTACAGAACAACATGAAGGTAAGTAAATGAGGACAAAATTTAGCTTTTTTTAATGGTAAACTATTCCTTCAAGACCAATAGGTGTCAATTGTACAATGCGTGTTGGCGACAGATGATCTACAGAAAGAGTCGAGTGTCTGGGCAAATCTTGTAGGCCTTATTTTTGATTGTGCTTAAAAAAGCAGCCTGTGATTTCTGTCCTCCATTCACACACTCGCTCTCTCTGTGTGTGTGTCTCACATCAGAATGGGGTGTAAATGAAGACAAAAGGAGGTAAAATGATGTGCACTGGGAACTGAACTCATTGAACACAGAGCGATAATTATCAACTTGGGAGTGTTTTTGCAGAACTTCGGAGAGTGTGTGCATGTGTGTGTTACAGGTTTTAATTTTTGCAGATGCTTTTACACATTATGCTTTTGAGGTTTTATAAACGGCATCTTTGATGTGCAGTGCTGTTTTTGTGTTGAAGCACGTGAACTTTTCAGTGCACTTTCCAGATTTCTCTGTTCTTTAAAGATCTGAGGCTCAGTTTACACTTGGTATTAAGATTCGTCTCAGGTGATCTGATCACAAGTGATCAGGCGAGACACATCGCTGTTTAAACTCAAGTAACGTGTCTCAAATGCATCTCCTGTGAACATTTCAGTTTATGAGTCACCTCTAACTTGGTTTGAAACCACACTTTTGGATTACTAGACAAGATCCCCACAGTTAAAACCACTACTAAATAACATCCCTACCACAACCACATGAATTGTTTTTTTCCCTCCAAATTAAATGGCATGTTTAGATGTTTAAGGATAAAGATATACACTAGGAACTTGTTAGGTCTATGTTCACTGCACTGCCAGGATTGAAAAATAAACCATTAGATGAGCTGCCCACTTAGTATTGCTACATTTGAGCTGTTTGTGGAAGTCTGGTTAAAAATTCAGGGCCCTATTTTAAGAGCGTTATAGTGCTAAGCAAGAAGTCATAAGCTCAAAGTCAGTGGACATGGCCATGAAGTTTTGATATTTTTGTGCAAGCATGCGCTAAGTCTATGCGCAGATGGGTTTGGTAAAATTACGTGCACAAAGCGCTAATGGGCTGGGTCAAGTGCAATTTAATTCTAAGGTTCTTCTCCGGTTATTCCACCGACTGTGTCTTATTATATAGTTAATTCCAATATAAACAAAGACAGCACATTCACAAGAAGATGGTCTTGGAAATGGGCTGTATGCAATGGATTAGAAGAATAGAAAAATGGACTTAAGTTCTTTTGTGCGTTACCATGTTGAATGTCAGGCATATTTCTATGACAGTGACACGCTCCTTTCATACAAATAGAAAATGTAATTCTTATCAAGTTTTGGATGTACGCTCTGTTACATTATAGGGAATTTAAGTATTATTAATAATTTCCATCTACTGACACACAAGTCATGGATAGTATTAACAGTGATTGTATCAACATGTACTTCACTTCTACTGGTCGATTTTTATTTTGAAAAATTTAATTAATTAATTGAAACACGAAAAATTAAACCAAAATATTTCTAAATTCAAATTAAACTTAAACATAAATTAAAATATAATCAGAATAATGAAATGATCAAAAAAAAATCATATACCAAATTTAAACATTTTACAGTGTCCAATTTCTTCCACCAGCACCTTTTGCAGTGACTTTAAAATCACTCTATGACAACAGGTGGAAAAATACCAATACAAATTAGATCATTGTAAAAGATCTTGGTTCGTGGGCAATGGAGGAATCAGGAGACAGCGAAGCAGGTTCAAGGTCAGTCTTTTAATTTTGAGCTTCACACACACAATCGACGGTAACCGTCGGAACAAAAATAAGTAATAAACAAAGGAAAGCACTCATGGCTGTTTGTGCTTGTAGGTCACTCTCTCCTCTCTCTGACCTTTTCAGGTCTCCCTCCGCCATCACTATAATGAGAGACAGGTGTTAGAGATAATTACGACCCAGGTGATGAGCCTTACCGCTCTCCCTCTCCCGCCAACTGACACATGACCACGCCCCCCATGCCACAATCGTAAATACAATTGTAAATATAAACATAATACAGATTTTACGATCGCTATGACAATTTTTTGAATACTTTTAACAATTTTCCTAAACTCTTAACACAGTTAGCACAACATCCATCTGTGAAGGCTATATAATTAACACATTTCTTGTTGCTTTGACACAAAATGCATAGTTAACACAGATTTAAAATGCTTGAACTTCTTTTACACACAAGCTCAACCAAGACCAAAACAATGGATTTTTACTGCCAAATTTACAAATGCTTTCACACTGTATGTCAGAACAGATAACATCATGTTCTAAACCTAACTTGTAGGCTAAAGTCAAAGTGAACAGCTGTTCATATTGTGAATTGAAACACAAATATATCCCCTGTATTTTATTCCATTGCTACTGAGAAACAGCTGATTGAAGTTATGCAAATAAATCACAGCTGATTCCCATCTAGGAAACACACTCAGGTGTAGAGTTTCTTTCAATCGCATGACCATATGGTATACAGTAAAAAAGGACCTCTTTGGGCTGATCTTGTGTGGAAAAAGAACAATATAGTGCAACACAAATAAAGTAAGAAAAATGCCTGCACAAGGGAGAGGAAGACGAGTACCAGGACAGGGGAGAGTAAGACAAGTACCAGGACAAGGGAGAGTAAGACAAGTACCAGGATAAGGGAGAGGAAGACAAGTACCAGGACAAGGGAGAGGAAGACAAGTACCAGGACAAGGGAGACGAGTGGGACAAGGGCAAGGGAGAGGAATGCCTGGACGAGGACAAGGTAGAGGGAGAGGAGTTAGAATGCGTGGTTGCGCTCAAAGTAGGGCCAGAGCTAGGGTAACTGATGAAATAATAGCTACTATCATAGACCATATCATAAACCACGGGCTATCATACAGAGAGGCTGGTAAAAGAGTACAGCCAAATCTCAGCCGGGACATAGTGGCATCCATTGTCCGGATTTTTCGAGAAACCAGCAGGTAGGATATTGTATAAGGGCTTCTCCTACTGCAAAGTGTAAATAATTTTACCATGTATTACAGTGACTGTATGCCTCCGGTCTCTAATATGTAACTGTATTTTGTCTCTCTAAGGATTCAACATCTACCTCCCTCAGGGGGCAGAGGAAAGCTCCTAAATGAAGAACAGGAACTTGCTATTGTCAACATAGTGATTGCTGACAATGAAATAAAACTGAAGGACATTCAGTCCAGAGTTGTAGAGGACAACCTTGTCTTTGGGAACATTGCAGCAATCAGCATAATATCCATTTCTCGGACTCTAGCTAAACAAAGAGTCCGAATGAAACAACTATACAAAGTTCCTTTTGAGCGCATCAAAGAACTCCGTCGCCAATACGTCCAGGTAAGGTTATGCAATACAGTCATTACTGTACTATACATAGTGTGTTTTGCAGTAAACTACTCTATAAACCTGGAGTACAGTAGGACATACAGTAGGTATACAGCAAAGCATTTACACACACTGTGTCTGATTACTTTCAGAGAGTCATGGATTTGGAGGCCAATCAAGTCCCACATGAAATGATCTACGTTGACGAGGCTGGTTTCAGTTTGTCAAAAAGGCGAAAGAAACACAATTGGAAAAAGGGCCACAGTTACCGTGCCAGGCCAGAGAGTAGCCAACATCACCATGTGCGCCGCAATCTCCAACAACGGTGCACTCCTGCATAAATTTGAGATTGGCCCCTACAACACAGACCGCCTTCTCCTGTTTTTAGAAGACCTGCACAAAAGACTGGTGCCAGATGTAGAAAGGGGACAGGTGGGAGACCACTTGCCAATATATGTGATCACATGGGACAATGTGGCATTACACCATTCCCGTGCATTCACAGCCTGGTTTGACGCCCATCCGAGGATGATGTCCCATCCTTGCCCCTTACTCTCCTTTCCTCAACCCCATTGAGGAGTTTTTCTTAGCCTGGAGATGGAAGGTTTTTAACCTTCGTCCACAGGACCAAATGTCCCTCCTGGATGCAATGGATGCTGCATGCCAAGACATCACAGCTGAACACTGCCAGGGGTGGATAAGGCATGCCAAAATATTTTTCCCAAGATGCCTTGCCAGAGAAGATATCAGGTGTGATGTGGATGAGAATATGTGGCCAAATGGCAGATTAGAAGATGACTTTTTTTTCTTTTTTTTATTCTTCTGTGGCTTTTTCTGTTTGTATATTTTGTATTTTCACATAATAAATGGCAGCTATATTGCATATTTTTGTTATCTTGCAGTAATGTCCTGTTGCAATAAAGCCTTTACTGCAGCAATTCTGTCTTCTTTTTTTCATAAACCGTACATTCTATAAAGATACTCTGATATGGGTCATTCATTTTTTGTATTGAATTTCTGCAGCAAAAGAAACAAAATGCATGCATTTACTAAACCCAACAAAACTAAAATGTAGAGAGGCTTCAAAAGAAACTGCAGTGCAAAACACAATCTATGATCAATACAATATACTGTCTATTGTATAAGGGCAGACCTGACACATAAAATAATGCAGTTTCTGTCATTCCATCTGATGTTAGTGTTTTTATGACATTGTGCTATGATTGACTAAATGTTCCTGTTGGAAGAGAACATGTGTTAGTGTTTTGGAATAATTATTTGATTTTGAGACATGTTTGCAGTGTTTTGGTAGACATAGTGTATTGTGTTAGTGTATTATTGTATTTTGAAAATTAGTGTTGGAGTTTAGTTTACAGTGTGTGATTTTGAGCATGAAATTAACCGTTTTGCCAATTGTATGTTGTAGGTGTGTTGGTGCGTTAAGAGTTTAGGAAAATTGTTAAAAGTACTGAAAAAATTGTCATAGCGATCGTAAAAAACTGTAATAATAATTTAAAAATAAACGATGAACTTTAGAAGGTTTGAATTTTTTTTTTTCAAATAAGACGGCTACAGCTGTGATCGTCGGGGACATCATTTGTTGTTCCACTATATTTTCAGAGTTTGGACATGAACTTTATTACCACCTGCTGGTGGAATCTCCAAACTGCAAATGCAGGAAGTGAGTTTAGACTTTGCACTAAAAACAGACGTGGTTTTGAATTGTCTTAGCGCAACGACCTACGTACTTCTCAGGAAAATAGCAAAATGCTCTTTGTGCCACTTCATTAACATACAATACACACAGTTTGCACGCATACACCCACAGATAGCACAAACACTCCCATCCATGCCCACTTGCACTTTGTGCTGGCACGAAAATTGCACTTAGAATTAGTGCTCTCACGTTGCGCTTAGTGCTGGGCTTTGCGCACTCACAGAAATAAAGCTCACACCTTGTCATACTGCAAACTACCAACAGTTAGTTCCTGTCATCTAATCTGACTGGACAAGCAGTGTTTTAAAAGTGTCAATAGTGAGACTCCAGTCTGCTCAAATAAGCCAGTGTAATTAAGCCAGTGTTTGTGAGAAGCTCAATAAGATAGTTTGTGTGTTTGCATGAGTTGTACCCTGAAGAAGGCAGTTGTGCAGATACAAGTGGGTTTGCAATCCACATTTCTCTTTTTTTTTTTACTGTTGACAGTTTTTTAATTGTTTCTAATATGAAATAGCCAACTTAATAAAAGCAGTTTTAATTAAGAACTGAAGAGTGCCTTGGAACCTACTTCTTGATGATTTGAAAAGTGTTTTAGAAGTGTTTAATAGCACTAGAACACTTCACTGTCTTCTATCTCTCCACTCGTCTGTGTTCGCTGTAGACATGTACCAGTACTCGGTTGTACGGTAAACTGTGATAATTAACATGCACAGTTATGTTATCATGTACACTTACCAAAGAGAACCTGTTAGTCAAATTCTTTAGTTTTCCTGAAGGCACCGTGGCTTTCATCCACAGGGACCAGAATTAACACTCGGCGATTGCCAAATACGAGTAATTGTTTGCTTTGGTGAGAAAATCAAATAAAGTTTCTCGCCAGTGAAACAATGCAACAAAATACATATCAGTAAGGAAAATTTTAAGAACAACATTCGGACTCTCGCTATTATGTTCATAAGATATTCAAATCAAAGACATTAGTACAAACCAGGGACTTTGTAACTATAAGGGACTGCAACATAAAAGATGGTTTAAGTCGAATTATAAGATTGATATCCCTCACTGATTTAAGTGACACAAACCATTGCAAAGAAAGACATTCAAACCGTTTATTAAAAAAACATTTATTAATATGTTTTCATATTTATGGAGAATTATTAAGAATGTAATTAAAATAAACTATGATGACAAGCATGGCTGTTGGAGGTAATCAATTTGCCCCCCTTCTAAATATGTCTGAAGTGTGGACATATTTTGAAACATCAAAGGACCACTTGATTTTATATAATATTTGTATTTATTTATAATGATTAATAATTAAATATAATATTTATACAATACAAATATGATATTACTATTTTTTAATATTTAGTTATATAATTTGTATTTATTTTTTTATTTTTTTATTTGGACATTTAACTGTTCATTTGGTTTTTATTTAATTTTTGTTTGTATATTTATTTAATGTTTCTTAAATGTTCAAGGTTATTTAGTTTTTAAATGTTCAAAGTTACTTTTTTAGTGATCTTTTCATTTAAGATGCAAAAAAAGGTTTTCAAAAAGCAATTAAACTTGCAATTAAGAACAACAATGCAGTTTGTGTAGCTTTCAAGCAGTTTTGTAATTTAAATAGATTACTGCAATAACAGCCTATACTGTATAGCGCTGTAAAAGCCTATAATTTGCCTAGTTTGCTTTATAGAGTTCCAGTTCGATAGTTGGCAGCATTATGACCAAATTTTTTCATTGATGGAACAAAAATGATCAAATTTGCTTTTAATTCCTGTTTTATAGAACTGTTGTTACATGCTGCCAAATCACATCCATATTGTTGTGTTATAATTTGCAGTTAGTCTCCAGTTCCAGTGAGTTGTTTAAAACAGTTCTACTCTCCCATATATTACAATACAAACTTGAGTAGTAAAAAGTAAAGACCCCCTCCATCTGTACAGGGTGTTCATTTATCTGTTCTGAATTGGTGTCTGTTTAACTAAGTCAGGCTCAATCATTGAACATGTTTTATCTCTTTATCTGAAGATTGAGCCACTCAGTGGGCCGCTGATGGGAGGAACTCTGCTCACAGTACTGGGCAGGAATCTTGGACACAACATTGCTCATGTGAACGTGTCCATTGGGGATGTACCCTGTAAAATACTGCCCAAATACTACACTGTTTCAGTCAAGTAAGTATACAACAGTGTTAGAGAGTAGCTAACTAAAACAGTGATGCTACCAACTGAACTAGATTTTTTAGTAGCATGACAGTAGTTCAGTTATTTTCACAATATTGTATCTTTTTCATTACCGAGCCACATTTTCCAGTGAGTAGCGCTGAAGTGCCGCAAAACACTATGTCTGTCACATTATATTTTGAATGCAGCGGTGAGTCATCAAACACACTCACCTGAACCATCCTCTAATATTTATTTAATATTATTAAATATATATATATATATATACTGTATAATATTTTTATATAAAATAGGCTGTTTTCTAATTTTATCAGTGTGTGTTTAATACATATTTATGTTCATTATTCTAGTTTAAAGCAGTCATGTCATGCCTTTTATTTATTTCAATAAGTTCCTTGATGTTCACGTAAAATATTAGTAAATTGTTTTGCACAAAAATCAGTCATATATTTGTAAAACATGATTATTTTTCACCCCTGTAGCAGTCAATAATTTAATAACTACCGTTAATGTAATAACTGCCAATAACGTAATACATTTTCCATTCTTAATGTAATAAAAGTCAATAATGTAATAACTTACCAATAATGTAATACAATTTCTGAACCAATAACGTAATAACTTTTTGCGCATAATGTAATAAGTTCTTACATAATTGGCTAGCTATTACATTATTGGCTGGGTTAATAAAAAAATAATAAAAAATGTTTTACATTATTGGCAGTTATTAACGGTAGTTATTACATTATTGGCTGCTACACCCCTCATTCTGACCCTCTGTCAGAAACGCTCGGTTTTGTTGCTGCTTCTCCTATAAGACTTAACAGTAAATGCTCACTGTTCTGATTGGCTCTCTGCTCTTGACTGACCTGTCATCTCACTGCTCACCACTGCTGGGCGGGGCTACAGAAGTGATAAGGTAAAGTAGGCGTTGATGTGTTGTTTTGGAGTCGGTCAGTGTGATATCACAATGTGGAGAAAGAAGAGAACGAGTCGTTTTGGCAGCTTGATTTCAACAAATGCTCTTTTTGCAGTAAGGAGGAAGTTTTGAGTTCTGAAACTTACAGTATGTTTTTATAGTACAATGAACTCATATATGTCAAAAATCAAGGAAAATTTGATTCCTCATGTCATGACCCCTTTATTGTCACCATAATTATATATATAACCAGTAATATTTAATTCTTCAACCAGAACTTTCATTTATTGAACTTAGCATTTAGGTTTGTTTGTTTTTTGGATGGGATGGGAACAACTAATCAATCTGTCAAAATGTCTATGTGTGTTGCAATATAGGTTGGTTTGTGAGACTGGTGCATCATGGGAGAAGATCAGTGATTATGTTACAGTGAGTGTAGATGGTAATGCAGTGGGCATTTCAAAGGACATATTCTCCTTTGTGGTAAGTACAAACTTTTCTTTCCTTGACTTCTAGTCCATTTTTAGTCTGTTGTCAGCATTATTATCTTCTCTCACATTCACCCCCTCATGGAATGTGTAGTTTTGTCTTCATGATTTATTTTCCCATCACACCCTTTACTGGGCTTCAGACCTTCCTCACATCAGCCCGTCTGTGTGTCCAAACGTACACATGGATATTTGTGTGATAGCAGAGCATTTAAAGAGCTGTTTGTTGGTGCATGTGTGATGTGATGGCTGGTTTGAATGCATGAACTCAGCTGAGGTGTGTAATTAGCAGAAATGACAACACACTGTAGATCACTTTGATATAGTTGGCAGTGGCGGGCCGTGCATTTACAGTCTAGGCCTTCAGTGCAATTCATGCCATTAAGAAAACAGAGTTTCACAATGAATAAGACACCCTATGCCTTTGGGCATCATACATTATGTCGCAGCTAACTAGTAATACCAATTGACATTTTAAAAACACAGCCAGAACTTGAAACGACACTTCATGCTCAAGCAAGCCTGATTTTAACTGCAGCATGACTGTTTTGTGAAATGAACGTCTCCCGAACAGACATTCAAAAATCATAATTTTGTATCTGCCAAGGAGGTCTGTAATACCTGGAAAAATCTATCTAATAATATTTGTGATTTAAATGTTGCTTGCAATAAATTTCGTTTCATCAGGGTTATGCTGCGTTCCATTCATGTTGGATGTGGGATATTCCTACTTGATATCTCCGACCATAAATGCATTCCATTCCCCGATATTCAGAATTGCAACGCTCCCGTTAGCTTAGCAGGGGTTTGACTCTCATTAGAGATGTCTCCTAGCAACCTAACTGATAAACAATGCTGCAGCGCTAGCATTTGTGCTTCAGGTGTACGATTATCAAAAGAGATTATAATGTTTTATACATCTGTTTCCGCAGGCATTGTTAAACAAGCTTTAATATCATGTAATGTGGAAACAAACATATTTATTGATATTACTTAATAAAGTGAATATTTATCACTTACTTTGAATATCTCCCTGAGTGTCGACATGTTTGTGTGACATCATGCCCCTGCATCCCACCGAAATCGGAGTTGAGAATTTCTGCACGAGCCTACAAGTTGTAATTCTGACTTCAAGATGCATTCCACTGCACTTTTCTTAGTAGGAATTTGTAAAATCTGACTTTCCGAGTTGAATGGAACACAGCACTACTTTTCAAAACTTGATCTGACACTGAATGCTCAAGCAGCCTAATTTACACTTAGAAAACTCCTGATGTTGCTATAACAATGCGAAAAGCACTTACCAATTTACTTGAAGTGATAATTAGTCCTCCTTTCCTGTTTAATTAATCAATCGCATGATCATGCAGAGCATCTCGTGCTTGTAAATCCATAAGGATCTCTCTCAACGGCAGTAACAGCAGTGATGACAGCCGACTCGTCAGTAAGATCTTGCACTTTTTGCTCTTGAATTACGTACATCACTTAAAGCGTGATTGTGTCACTCAAGGCCAGCTAGAAGGCCTCGACTGGGACATATCCTAAAGATCACACCCACCAAGAACAAATAAATCAATCTGATTGGCTGAAGAATCTGACAATGTGACTTTAGTTGCTCATTCATTTGGACTGTTGAGGGATTCTGAAGAAATTCTGAAGTCCTGAGGGGGTGGAGCTCAGACTCAGGTGCTGCTTCGGGCATGTGATTTGTGAAACAGTTATCACACTTTGCTTGTAAGCATCAAGGAATAAATTCTGACTGGATAAACTTTTTGTTTTTCTCTATTTGTTTGTAGATTAATTAAGAGTGGAAAGTGATTAAAAATACATAGGCAAAAAGGTGATTGAGAATGAAAGGATGAAAAATATTTATTTCTTTGGCATGTTAGGCCAGCAGAGAAGGCTTTGCTGGCCCTGAGAATTTGCCGCTGATAGTTGGTCATTGTGACCTGAACTTGTGTCGGCATTGAGGAATTTAGCAGAACACACAGTACAGCTTTGTTTAGTTTTGTCTGAGTGAAAATGGGATTTCTGAACCGTTGTTGTTATGAAATGTTCTGCTTTTTCACAGGGAATTGAGAGAGACTCATGTTGTGGTTTGTGTTTTAAATGTTTGTGAGGGAATGCGGTATGATTTGGTACTAATGACTAATTTAATCACTATTTAATATTTTAACTCTAAAAGAGGGTCTAACAATACGTGTATTAAAGGTTCAGTTAATCTGTAGTAACTTGAGGTTCAGAGCACAATGGTGATTCATGATTTGTCGTGGTCTGAACTTGCACTCTTTCAGCCCTGAAGCCTGATGTGTGAACATTGTGTACACACCAAGAGCAAGTTGGTGACTTAAGTAATAAACTGAACAGAATGATGCAAAATACACTATTAGAATAGAAATGTAGAAGAAAAATGGTTTAGAACCACATTTAGAATAATATATGGAGTTAAGTACTCAAATCAGAAGGAATCATGATCCAGGTGTTATTTAACATTGTTATGTTACCTGAATCATTGAAAAGACATTAAAATATAAGCTCAGAAAAAGAAAGATTAGTAATGGGTGTGCTGCTTTTAAAGGCCATATTATATAGTCTTTTAAAAGCAGTAACAAAATAACTATATTCCAATTATATATTCAACATTTTGATAACTGCTCATGATGACTGTGTTTGCCGAAAACCATTTGCTTCTAGTTGTGTTCTGCGTGCAAAAGTAGTGTTATGAAGTAAAAGAATAAAGATCAATATGTGATGTGCATTTAACTATGAATCGGTGGCAGAAATGAATGGGAGCTTGTGGCAAAAAATGCCCCCATAATGATTTCTTCTGTCTTTTATTTGTAACATGATATACTGTATTTCTTAATTTTTGTAATATTCTAAAATCTAATATTTATTTAATTTCTTCTATGCTAGGCCTAGATATACATATTATTGTATGAAACATAAGATAAACTCGTTTTTTTAAGAATTACAAGATTTAAATGTCAACAAAATTCCATCAAATTAAATTGAGCAATCTTTAATAAAATAAAATAATATTTTAAGTGTTATAAATTTAACTTTGTTCAACATTACACAGTTCAATTTGATGAGATTTTGTTATAAAAATTGAAATACATAAATCGTAGGCTAAAATATTTTATTAGAGAACTGTAGTATTATGCAGATAGAGAGTTTATGTAAGATTAAATTGAACAATTTGAAATTTTTTAAAATGAGTACAAAACACATGCTCTCATAAAGGTAAAAAAAAAACAACTGGCTCTTGGAAATCAAATCCTGGCTGCTGTGAATGTACATGGTCATTGCTACGTTATAAAAATACGTTTGAAGTTGAAGTGTTGGGTAAGTTACTAAAAAAAGTAATCCAATACAAATTACAAACAATTTAAACTGAAATTATAATCAGATTACTTTACTGATTCCTTCAATGAAAATGTAATCACATTACTAATTACTTCTAAGTTACATTCTAAAACACTTGTCACAAAAATTATTTTGATTTTTCGCTCAACAAATGAAAATTAATATCTATTTTGTCCTTGTTCTTTGCTGCACACCATTCAGCTGTCACAGAAATGCAATCAGACATACACACATAAGAACATGTGAATTCACATTTTAATTTTATGACATATAAATAATATTGTTTTAGAAATATTTTGTAACCCAAGTGATGTACATAAAAGTAATTACCTTCATTGTAAGTCAGTACCTTTAATCTGATTACAAGAATAAAAAATGTAATGCATTACACTACTTTTGTGTCTAAAAGTAATTAGATTACAGTAACTAGTAAGCTATTTTGTAATCCAATTACACCCAACACTGATTGTGCTTTACTATATTACATGTTAGTCATGGAAAACCTGGAAATATCAGGGAGTTTTAAAACTGTGATTTCAAGGCCTGGAAAAATGTATGAAATTGAAAAAATCTTAATAAGCCATGGAAATTTCTAGTGACTTTAATTTTTTCAATTTTTTTGAGGAATAAATTTGTATTTAATAATTCGTATCCCACAGATGCCTGGAAAAATCATGTAAAAATCATGGAATTTCCTTGGCCAAAAGGAGTAGAAAGTGCATCATGGGCCATGCCTGTGATCAAACACAACACAAATCTCCCAAACCCACCAAAGTCTCAGAACTGTTAAGAACAGTTTTTGGACAAGAAAATAGGCTCAGTATTGAGAAAGAGGAAGGAGCATTCCCTGAGGAGAAGGAGATGTTGATGTGGACTCCTCCAAAACCTTCTTCCTCAAACCTTTAACCCACTCCCACAGCGCAGGAAACATCTGCCCTACACACACACCCACACACACGCACACACATTAATATCCTCTCCTTGACCCTCAGCTACTCTTTAATCTTCTCAAACACAGAATGTGTTGTCATGTCGCTTGTGTGTGTGTTTCTGTGGAGTGTTAGGAATGTCACAGAGCAAATTCAAACGATAGTATGTGCTATATTTGCACATCTGTAGCACTGCCATTCACTCCACATGTTGCCTCCCTGTTGAGTTACAGCGTGGTTTAATCCATCGCTCCAACAGTTTATGACACTCTGTCTAGTGACTGGATCAATGATGCTTTAAATAAACACACAGACCACACAGACACAGATCTGTGTGATAACAACACAGTTCCCTATCTGTCACTCACTCGACGTTGTGTTGATGTAGGACACTAGGGGTCACTCTTGGGAGCCCTAAACACCTCTGATCTTTGAAAAAAGGCCAATGGGAATTGGCGAGTGGAATTTGCATGCCACTCCCCCGGACATACGGGTATAAATGGAGCTAGTATGCAACCACTCATTCAGATTTTCTCTTCAGAGCCGAGCGGTTCTATTCATTGAAGCTGAATTCATCCGCGAGTTCATTCACCTCATCTGCTGGATTTTACGGCACATTTCAGCGGCTTCTCCCCCTCTGCACCCGTGGAGTGCAGAGAACGCCCCTGGGCATTTCAGCAGAATAACAAAAAGAGTATATTTTCATTGTAAAAGAGCGGCACACCTGGAACGTGTTTTTAAAGATGCCTTTAGGTTTGTGTGTTATTCCTGGTTACGGTCATTATCTCTCCGCTTCTGACGGCCACGATCGCTGTCTTACGTGTCTGGGTGCTGCCCACGAGGAGACATCATTCGTGGATGGGTCTTGTCCTCATTGCGAGAACATGACCATGGCAATGTTGCGGTCGCGGCTTGCATTCGTAAGAAAGCAAGCTACCCCAGCGGCTCTCCGCCTCGGTCCTTCTACCTACGGGTATGAGACCTCAATGGGAGCACCTCCGCCGGGTAAACCCCCACGGACCTCCCATTCCCCAGCATGCTTGCTTGCCCCGGTCAGGCTCTCGGATGAGACCGCCGGCTCATCTCATGGCGAGTTCTACCTCTTATTCGGAGCCCGGGAAGACGATGAGTTATCGAGCGCAGCATCGGAGAGCGGGCTAGTTCACTCTGACGCGGACACCTCAGCAGTCTCAGGCCGATGTGGAGATGACGGACATGCTTTCCCGGGCTATGATTAGTTCCTGGGCCTAGAGCACCGCTCACGGCCATGCACCGCCCCGGTCCCTTTCTTCCCGGAGGTGCATGAGGAGCTGACAAGATCGTGGGGGGGCACCTTTTACTGCCTGATCCCGAAGGCCTATGGTGCCGCTGGACAAGCCTCCGTCCTGCATGCCATGGCTCTCCTGCAAGTTCACCAAGCCAAGGAGCTAAAAGAGCTGCACGAGGGTAGTTCTGGGATTGATGCAGGAACTGCGCTCGGTGACCGACCTCGCTCTCTGGGCCACGTAGGTCACGGCGCAGTCTCTCTGGCAGGCGATGTCCACCCTGGTGGTCCAGGAGCGCCCAGGGATGAGGAGATCCGCTTCTACGGAGCTGGTAGACAGACCACTCCATCCCCCGGTGGAGGGCCGGGAGGAGAATCTTTTGTTTCATTTTTCGCCACATGCCCAAGAGGCTGCGGTACCCAAAAATTCAACAAAAGAGTGGTTTCCATGTTCTCTGGGTCACATGTCAGGTGTGCACGGCCGTTGTCACGATCGCCGTCCACCGTCCCATTTTCGCAGGTTTGGTGCTCCAGCGGCGGACCCCCCGCCCCTGCACACCCAGCTGTGGCACAAACACATCCACACCGGGTTGGCTCCAACAGACTGCGGGGACGATGTTCCTCCTCCCCCCTCCTCGACCAATCTTATGGTGGGTATCAGGAGCCAGGTAAGTTCTTCGATGTCCCTGGACTCAGCACGGCCACGGGCCTCGAGCCCCTGTGATGTGGCGCCTCAAGCTCCGCCCCGCCGCGAGGCTCCATCTGCCGGTACGTCTGACGTGATTATCCACTTGGTCCCCCTCACCCAGAGTTTGGACGCGTGGCTTGCGCTTTCCAACCCGTCGCGATGGCTGACCTGGACCGTTCAACTCAGCTACGCAATTCAGTTCACAAGGCGCCCGCCCAGGTTCAGCGGCATCCGCTTCACCTCGGTGAAGGGTGAGAGCACCGCTACCTTGCGTGCGAAGATCGTGACCCTTCTGTGCAAGGCCGCGATAGAGCCTGTCCCTCCAGCCGAGATGAAGAAAGGGTTTTACAGCCCTTACTTCATCGTACCAATGAAAGGCGGTGGTTTGCGGCCAATCTTGGACCTGCGAGTTCTGAAATGGGCCTTGCACAGACTCCCGTTCAAGATGCTATTGCAAAAACATATTTTAGCGAGTGTCCGGCATCAAGATTGGTTTGCGGCGGTAGACATGAAGGACGCGTACTTCAACATCTCGGTTTTACCTCGACACAGACCCTTTCTGCGGTTTGCTTTCGAGGGCCGGGCGTACCAGTACAAGGTCCTCCCCTTCGGCCTGTACTTGTCCCATCACGTCTTCACTAAGGTCGCAGAGGCAGCCCTTGCCCCACTAAGGGAAATGGGAATCCGCATACTCAACTACCTCGACGACTGGCTGATCCTAGCTTACTCTCGTGAGTTACTGTGTGCACACAGGGACCTGGTGCTCAGGCACCTCAGCCATCTAGGGCTTCGGGTCAACTGGGAAAAGAGCAAGTTTTCCCCGGTTCAGAGCATTTCTTTTCTCAGCTTGGAGTTGAACTTAGTCTCGATGACGGCGTGCCTCACGAACGAGTGCACACAATCGGTGCTGAACTGTCTGAAGGCATTCAGACAGAAGACAGTGGTTCCACTGAAACTTTTTCAGAGGCTCCTGGGGCATATGGCATCCTCTGCGGTTGCCACACCACTCGGGTAGAGGCATATGAGACCGCTTCAGCACTGGCTTCAGACTCGATTCCCGAGATGGGCATGGTGCTGCGGGACACATCGCATGGTCGTCACGCCAATCTGTCGCCGCCTCTTCAGCCCTTGGAACAACCTAGCATTTCTACGGGCAGGGGTTCCCCTAAAGCAGGTCTCCAGGCATGTCGTGATTACGACAGATGCCTCCAAGACAGGCTGGGGCACTGTATGCAATGGGCACACAGCCGCTGGCTCCTGGACTGGCCCATGACTGCGTTGGCACATCAACTGTTGGCAGTACTGCTCACCCTGCGGAGGTTCCAGCCGTTGATCCAGGGCAAGCACATGTTGGTCCTGACGGACAACAAGGCGACAGTAGTGTACATCAACCGTCAAGGCGGTCTACGCTCCCGTTGCAGGTCACAACTCGCCCGCCGTCTCCTCTTCTGGAGACCGAAGCGCCTCAAGTCGCTACAAGCCACTCACATCCCGGGCAACCTCAACACCGCAGCGGATGCGCTGTTACGACAGGTTACACTCAGGGGAGAGTGGAGACTCCACCCCAGGCGGTCCAGCTGATCTGGAGTCGATTCGGTCGAGCACAGGTAGACCTATTTGCTTCCCGGGAATCCTCCCACTGCCCACTTTGGTACGCCCTGACCGAGCACCCCTCGGTATAGATGCGCTGGCACACAGCTGGCCCCCTGGACTACGCAAATACGTGTTTCCCCCAGTAGGCCTACTTGCACAGACCCTGTGCAAGGTCAGGGAGGACAAGGAGCCTAGTACCACCCTACTGGCCCACCCAGGCGTGGTTCTCAGACCTCACGCTCCTCGTGACAGCCCCCCTGGCAAATTCCCCTGAGGAACAACTTTCTTTCTCAGGTATGGGGCACCATCTGGCACCCACGACCAGACCTCTGGAATCTCCACGTCTGGCCCTTGGAAGGGAAGCGGAAGACCTAAGTGGCCTACCACCCGCAGTGGTAGACACGATCATTCAGGCTAGGGCCCCCTCTACGATTCGCCCGTATGCCTTGAAGTGCCGTCTGTTTGCTAAGTGGTGTTCTTCCCGACGCGAAGACCCCCAGAGATGTGCAGTCAGATCGGTGCTTTCCTTCCTGCAGGAGAGGCTGGAGGGGTGGCTGTCCCCCTCCACCTTGAAGGCTATAGAGGCACACCATGACACAGTGGATGGTAAGTCCTTAGGGAAGCACGACCTGGTCATCAGGTTCCTGAGAGGCGCTAGGAGGTTGAATCCTTCCAGACTGCGTCTCATCCCCTCATGGGACCTCTTTGTAGTCCTTCGGGGTCTACGGGGAGTTCCCTTCGAACCCCTAGAGTCAGCTGAGCTTAAGGCACTCTCTTTGAAGACTGCCCTCCTGACTGTGCTTACTTCCATCAAGAGAGTAGGGGACCTGCAGGCGTTCTATGTCAGCGAAACATGCCTGGAGGCCCCTCTGCCCCTGGTCACCATGCTTGTAGAAACTCCTTCCCCCTTGGGTAGGACCTACCAGGCGACTTCTCCTCATGACATACTTCCGACAAGACTTGGTAAGACCATGTGACGTATTTCCACTCGAAATACTCCCCCTTCTCTGGGTGGGGTGTGGTCTCCGCGGTGTCTTCCCCTTGGGAGTGACACCCCCCCCACACCCCCCCGACGTAGACATTTATGGCCCCCAGTCGGTTAACAAATTCCACTCTTTTTGGGGAGAAAAAAGAGGAAAAGAGGCCACGGCTGGGCTAGCCTGTCCCTATTTGTTGGGCAGTCGACTTGTTCCCGAAGGACCGTTCGATGCTCATAAAAGCATTGGGGGAGGTTACGTGACGGCCTGGTGTGCTGGCTACGAGGCACACAGAGGTCTGCCCGTCTCGCATTGCTAGTCCTCGTAACACGTTCAGTAGTCGTGGCATTTTGTATAGGGACCCCTAGTGTCACTACATCGACACAACGTCGAGTGAGTGACAGATAGGGAACGTCCTGGTTACATTCGTAACCTCCGTTCTCTGATGGAGGGAACGAGACGTTGTGTCCCTCTTGCCACAATGCTGAACTACCCGCTGAAATGGCCGGGAACTTGTCTCAGCTCCTCAGCACAAAACCTGAATGAGTGGTTGCATACCAGCTCCTTTTATACCCATATGTCCGGGGAAGTGGCATGCAAATTCCACTCGCCAATTCCCATTGGCCTTTTTTCAAAGATCAGAGGTGTTTAGGGCTCCCAAGAGTGACCCTAGTGTCACTACATCAACACAACGTCTTGTTCCCTCCATCAGGGAACGGAGGTTACGAAAGTAACCAGGACGTTTTAGTTTCATAGACGTTTTAGACTTCTGCATACTTAAATTTATATTTTTTCTGAATTTAGTCCTTATAAAAATCCACCTAAAATCTGATGAAATGGGATTGTGGAACATTTTAGTTGGTTTCTAGCTGGTCATAGCTGGTTTAGATGGCTAACCAAAGCTGGAGAAGACCTGAAAAAGCTTGGTCAAGGTAAAACCTGCCAGAAACAAATGTCATTATCAGCTTAAGGTGGTGAAGCTTTTGGAACATTGTACTGGTTTCTAGCTGGTTCAAGCTGGTTAAAGTCATAACCCAACCAAATTACCAACTGGTGGAAACCAGGCTGACCTGATATACCATCTTGGTCAAGGTCCCTGTTGGAGAAAAAACGGGGCACACAAACTTGAGGTGGTCAAGCTGGTTTGTTGCTGGTCCAAGATGCTCTACCAGCTCAACCAGGTCACCAACATCTTAGACCAACTAGAAACCAGCCGCCATGTTCCAAAAAAGAGCTCATTATACGGAAATATGTCATCATTACAGAAGTAAAATGGGTTGTGAATTCCAATTCATGTTAACTTTAAAGTGCTCATGGATGTTTTCTTTCTTCCATGTCAAAGGAGCCCAGAATTCTAGAGTTCAAGCCCAGGCAGGGCCCCCTCGCTGGCGGAACCAGACTCACCATTTGGGGCCAGTTTCTGGATGCTGGATCTGTTATTAATGTCAAGGTCAACAGTACTCAAAACTGCACCATCTTCATGTGAGTGTTTCTGTATGGTGTTGCATATGGATTTCCCATCATGTATATCTGTTCAGCAGTATGACAGCAGTATTTCCTGTATGATTTTGCAGGCACTCCAGTGATGTCATCAAGTGTGTGATGCCCCCAGCGGTGCCCGCTGTCACAGAGAGTGTGTCGGTGTGTGTGGTGTATGATGGCAGGCCATGCCACAGAGGTTCACCAAACTTTACATTTACATATGAGAAAAACCCTGTAATCAACAACATTAAACCCAACAAAAGCTACCTCAGGTAACACAACAAAGTGCAAAAATCTGTTAAACAAATAACAAAGACAAAGAATAGTCAAGCAAAAGTGTAAGCAATTATAAAGCAGGCACTCCATTTAAAAAGGCTTCATACAAATTGGCTATGTTTGCAAAGGAATACTAGCACAATGCTTACTGCATACTTTAAATCATGGAGTGACACCCAGTTATCATCTCTGTAATAAGTAAAGGATAATGTAGTCAACTGGTCATTATTGCAAAATAAACTCAAACTGGCGATCAGTACTTGTATTTTATGATTAAAATATTTTGTGATAAAGACCAACTTTTATTTGGCAAGTATTTGCTTACTACACGGTTACTTGCAAAATAAATAATTAAATGGATTTGTGTTTAAATTGTTTGGAAGTTGATACAGTTGAACACCACCTCCGGTTTGCACTGGAGTTCTGTATGGTTTTTCAATACCTTCTTATTACACGACTACAGAATATGCGAAATAAACAAATAAATGGACATTACATATTGATTTAAATTGAAATTACATTATAATGTGGAAGAAATAGACCACAGAGTCTCCAGAAACCATTCAAATTTACCTCCGGTTTGCATCAGAGGTTTTTAAGGTGTTTATATTACGAAGATGTTTATATACCTGCTTATTACAGTGCTTATTATCTTTTTTTGTGTCTAAAAATGGCATATCAAATCCAATTTTGTATAAAAATGTTATATCTTTTGGCAGTCTGATCAAATATTTAGTCAAGAAAGAGATGTTAAAATGGTAGTTCATAGCACCCCCGTTTCATTCGTCACACTGAAAATAGAAGATCAAATTAAGGATCTTGTAGGATACAATAATATTGAACTCATCTGCTGTGTGTGTGTGTTGTAGTGGTGGTCGCAATATATCAGTCATTGGATATGGTTTTCATCTGGTGCAGTCTGTCATAATGGAGGTGTCTGGAATTGGACAGACGGTACATTCACATGTTTTTATCTTATTGATGAGAAATCAAAGTGTTGATGTTTCACATGTTCATGCATTGAGTCGTGCTGATGTGGTTTGTCATATGTTCTGCAGAACTGCTCGTGTGTGTTACCGACTTTGATAGTGTGCGAGTCTCCTGCTGCCAGTCAGTCCCAGCAGACCACAGCTCACTTCTACCTCAATGATGTGCTCTACAGAGGAGATGGCTCATCTCCATCTGGACAAGCATTGGAGGAAGACGAGGAGCCTCACGCCGAACACTTCCGCTTCAACTATATGGAAGATCCGCAGTTTTATACAGCAAACAAAGAAAAACTCATTAAACATCATCCAGGAGAACCACTCATACTCATCATCAATGTGAGTAACTGCTGAAAAAGAACAAACAACAAAAATATGCCAATCCTAATCAAGAGATATTCTCTGAACGTACACTTACGCTTACACAATTAAGTTTCTCGAGTAAAAGTGTCTTGTTTTAAAGATGTTACGAAATTTTTACCAGAACAAAACTAACAAAAAATACTGACTTACAAAATAAGTAGCATACACACCCTTTTACAAAGATACTGAAACTGATACTTAAATTAGTTTAAGTAGAATTCTGTTATGACAACTCTCACAATAAATTTAGGGTGTTATTACAGATATGACACGTTGTTAGGGTTTAGTTGTGGTGGACTAGTTGTGCTACACTGCTGCTGTACAATTAGAAATACATACAATCCTCTTGAAGCAGATCTGGACAGGTGATCCTGGGGAGGAGGAGGGTTTCAAAGAAAAAATCTCTTGTAGTGTGCTGCAATGAAAATGGCTTATCTGCAAAAAACTGAGCAATTTAAATGTTAGACCAAGAAAGAGCATGCAAATTGATTGGCTAACTGATTACATGTCAAAGGGCCAATCAGTTTGGGCCATGGAGTGTGCAAGCTGATTTGGCTAATACATTTCGTGTCAAAGGACTTATTGTCTTGCACCATGCAGAGTGTCATGACTGAACTAAGAATAGTTTAAGCCCCACTTTAGAAAAGGTACACTATAAGTTATTAATAAAGAATAGCTTACTACATTGATGCTGTTTAAGGAGGCAATGTCTATATAAATACATATCTATCAGATGATATGCATAATTCAGACAGAGCAGTAGTTATCTGTCTCACAATCTATGAGGACCTCAATGGATGAAACAGCATTTGAACAGGTACATTTACACTAAATACAACTAATAAAGCTAGAAACTCCCTAATGTATAAAACTTTGTCCAAAACAGTGATACAACACAAGGACATCTGTGCAGGATTTCAAATGAATTGATGAATCTTTTATTAGATCCGGTTCATTTACATGAGCTGTCCAAACAAACCAATTCAATAAAATAATTTGGACTTCCTAAAGGCCCCCGCACACTTCCTACGAAAGCGGAGATCGAACGTGTGATTTCATTCTAAACCAAATCTGTTTTTGTGTTTGTTTTGGTGGTTCGTAACAGCTTGCCAGCGCAAACTTTCCGGAAAACTACTTACCGCTGTTAAACAACTTCTTACTGTTATTGGTCCACATCATCGATAGGTGTGACCTGGAGCTCCACCTACTGTGAAGCCAGCAGCTGATTCCGGTTCAGTCAGTTAAGATCAGTCAACATGAACACAAAGGCTTGTAGAGTTATTAACGAGTGAGTGCAAATTTACCAACATCTGTATGATTGTTCGCATAGGTTGGTCGTTCCAAAAACATGTCATGTGATTTTTTTAATTTTTTTAATTAGTCTACAAAAGGAATCAAATCTACTCAAATACTCTTAAGTGCCCTTTCACTCTGTTGTTTGATATGCTGCTTCACTCATGTGGCGTCTGCAGCCGAAAGTCATTCACCCATCTGCCCAAAAATATGCCTTTAATCATCATTCTTTTGTCTGTATTCTACCCATTAACACTCTTTTATACACCCATTTTTGCAGTAGTATCAGTGTCATCATAAACGACAATAACAGAGTGTAATCGGCACATAATATGGCCACATTTATCGTGTTAGTTCATTAGTGCCATGAATGCAAAATGTAAACATTACAAATTACACATTATCTACTGCATATATATTACTTTAATTCATCATTAAGTGGCTAAAACAGCTTCTTTAACTGATCGTGTGAATTTTACTCATAGAATGATGCATGAAGTCATTGACAACACATTTTAATGTTATATTATTTTTTCATGTAGTCTTGAGCGTCCTCATATTTAAATGCTCCTCTAAAAGTCTCCCTCAGCGGTGTGGCCGGTGTTTGAAAGTTCGCAAACAGAATGTCATTGCTCATCTGCTTTGAACTTCTTTTTGGCTCTGAGCAAAGAACAGAGAAGAACTTCTCTGTGAGTGTGCCGGGGCCTTAAAGCTACATATGAGAAAGGATAGTTTAGGCAAGCATGTTTAATTGTCATCTCTGCTCTCTTGCAATACAGTGTTACATCAAAAATAGCAATGCAAAGCTTTTTACCTAAAAAGTTACTTTTTTTGTAAAACAGCTGAACTGCTGTCACGCTACTAAAAAATTTAGTTAAGTTAGTAGCATCACTACTGGTGGTTAGTTCCTCCCCAGCACTGACACACACAGATGTGAACATGAAGTCCAGTGTTGTGTGGCTGGATGTTTTTAGAATCTGAGAGTCAGACAGGAAGTTCCTAACAGGCACAGAAGAGTGAGGGTGTGTTATTTTCATTCTCTCCCAAAGAACTGAGGAAGGAAGGAAGGTTGAATTCCAGTGAGGTGTGTTTGCATTTGTGCTCATCCTAAAGTTAAGTTTTGCATATTTAAGGATATGCAAAAGAATGTTCCTGCTCTATGTTTGTATGAATGATTTGTGTGAGTGAAAGTGTAACAAACTGTATTTTCTTTGGTTGTGGAGCAGAAAGGTCCGAGCGAGTTAGACTTGACGCCGGAGGAATACTCAGTGAAGATTGGCCGGGATCTCTGTGACATCACATTCCATAATGACCAGCTCTTCCACTGCACCATTAATAGATCACTGAGTGCCAGCACTGGAGATCTGTCTGTCACTGTGAGTTACACACATTCACCCATGAGTAGTCTCAGGTCCCACGGACCGTCCACAGTCTGTGCACTGACACAAAACTGGAAGACTCTTTCTTGATCTAGTAAGATGTAATCTGATTGACTGACCTTATGCAACTTCAGGGTTTCAAGGGCACAATTGGATTTTGTATTTTTTTAAAAAGTAATTTTTACAGTTTACTGGGTTGTTACAACAAGCACTTAAGGATTAAATAAATAATCACTGGATTTGCCAAAGTTTGCCAGGTTAATAACATGAAATTTTCAAAGATATTCAGACTTTTGTGTTAAGCACTAAGTAGCACTTTGGTTTAGTAGTAGTGGTTGAATGATATGGGTATTCAAAGGCCGATGCCAATACTGATATCTAGAGAGCAGGATGGCCAATGGTCGATATAAATGCCGATAAACAATACAATTTAATAACAACAAATCTGATGTACACAAAATTTCTAAAATGATGCAAACACTTATTGTATGCAATATTTACTCAAATTTGCATAAACTTCGAAAACAAAAAGTATTGACTATCCATTGAAAAATTTATTGGTATATTTTGGAACTGACACAAGAGAAGTTAACACTTGTTAATCGACCATACGAACACGGCCAGATGTCGATAATCGCAAAATGATTAATTGCAGATTAATCGGCCTGGCCGATATATCGGTCTATCACTACATAGTAGCACACTTATTTTTTTATAATGTGTAATAGTAATATCAAATATTCTTTGATGAAAATATTTTTTTAAGAAAGCAGCCTTCTGAGTACCTTTGTATAGTCATATCGGTGCAAAATCAGTGCACAATCCACATAGAAAAGGTCTGTTTTCATTCCAGCTCAAAAATTAACTATATCGGACACCATATCAGTAATCAGTGAATTTTCCCGTTCTAAAATCAGTATTGGTATTGCTTTCAAAAATCTCATATCGGTTGGGCTCTGTCTGTATCTGTATCCTGCTCTCTCTGCACGCTTCCGGATGCTGGAACAGTGAGTTTGATGCAGGAACAGAAAGCCACTAGAACTTTCTTTGAAAACAAGAGTTATTCATGTGCCCGCCACATCTGCACCACCTTGATATCAGCGTGTGTGTGCGTGCATGTATTCGTGTCTGGAATTCCTCATTCCTTTGTTTAGTCTCATCATGAAAGACAAACATCTATTTTTAACATCATTCAGTCTGCTGGTCAGCGCCGTCTGACGGCCTTAGCGCTACATGACACAGTTAATGGAGCAGATAACCCACTGAACATCTCAACAGTCAATAAACAGCAGAAAATCTCACTGATTTCAGTGAAATATCTTTCTCACAACGTTGAGTCTGAGGCATAGCCAGGTCACAGGCTACAGGGCATTTTTCACACATACTTCCATGGTGAATGTTGTTAAGAGATATTCATGGAAGGATGTTGGAGGATTGTTTGTGGGATCTAAATGATTTTTTTTTTTTATGCTACAGATTGAAAGGGCTAAAGGCCTCCTTAAATAAAATCTGATTTTGTTCTGGTCCTGAAGTATATGATGATCCAAAAATCTATTTATTTGTTCAATATCAGTGGAGCAACATCATTTTTGTAAAAAAAAAAAAAAAAAGAAAAAGATATGGCAAACGAAGTTTGTGTTGATGAAAATCATGTCAATATAAAGGCATTGATATGGGCCTTTTACCCCACACATTATATACTGTATACATACATTTTTTTATTGAACATTGGTGCACATTTAGTGAACATATTGTGTCATGCCTAACAACAACCCCTTAACCATGGTAAAATCACTATGATTCATTACTTTTTTGCTTTAATATATAAATAAGTATAAATAAAGTGTGTTTGGCATACTGTAATATTATATCTTAAGGAGGGCACATGTCATCGAGTTGACGTTGTCTTTCAGGTAAAAGTGGGTCATTTTCAGAAGGTCATAGCGATGGTGCAGATGGGTGGAAGCAGTGAACTGGCCATCGTTGTGTCCATCGTTGTGTGCTGTGTGTTGCTGCTGCTCTGCACTGTTGGTACGTATATACACATATATTTTACAATCAGAAGTCTCATTGTTCACTTTAAACATCTGTTTTTTAATTATTTAAAAACTGTAAATGAACAAAATTTTAGGAATCTGGAAAATGTAAAACAAAGAAATGGAATGATAAAACAAAGAAGAATTCTGCACTGTTTCTTGGTCAGTTATCCAAACACAGGTGAAGAGTTACATGACCAAAATAACCAAATTTGACAAAATAGATTGTGTAAATGCTGCTGAGACAGTTGTTTTGGCATCCAATTTCAACTGCTTTGATCACAGTTGCACAATTAGGATTCTCTTAAGTTATAGCACCCCTTAGCATTGAAAATGTATTACATTTGGCATATTCCCTCAGAATGTTCTGTTGTCTGTGTGTACCAGGTTTTGTTAAGTGTTGATATTGTGCTCAGAAGATACAGACCAATTAATAATCATTATGGGGCACTACCAAAAGAGTATTGGCTCATATTTTCCATACAGTTCAATGAATCTAATCAAATTTCTTTTGATATCTTTTTGTCAGGAGCATCTAAAGCTGATACATACCAAATTTCATGTGAATCAGAGAAATGGCCTTGGTTTTTCAAAAAAAAATCAAAGAGGTAGAAATATTTTCTTGGAAATCCACATGGCCAATTGATTTGGGGGTACTGAAGGATTCAGAGGAATCAGAAAGTTTTTTGTAGCCCTAACAGTTCAGAAGTTATTAGTTTCTAAATGAGCTTATTATAGCTCCACCTTGTGGAATATTCTCAAAACATCTGGTATGCAGTCTAACTATGGTGTCCCATAAGTGAATGCCAAATTTCATAATAATCGTTACATTCACAAAAAAAAGTTGTTAGCTGCCAAAATTTGATCAGCTGCTGCCTGACATTTTTGTTGATTTGTGTAAACGATATTTTAAGGATATGTTAGCACTTGAATCAAAGAAGATGCATATCAAATTCAAACTTCAATCAAAATCAATCAAATTAAACTGATTATGAGACACTGATCATGTTCTTTGTAATGACTTTTTACTCCTTTGAACAGATGGTCAGGTATTTTGCTTTCATTGAACCACACTAGATGCTTTTTGAAACATTTTCAAATCATGCTGGATAGCGTGATCATCAGGTGCATGCTGTAATTGAAGTCAAAATACATATCAGAAACAAGAAACAAGCAAGTTCATGTTGATTTTTCTGTTCAAATTTTTACAACAATGGAGCATGAAAGTCGGCTACAGAACTACAAATCCCCAAACTGATTTTTGAAAAAAATTTATAAAGGGGTTTTCAAACTTTTTGATGCCAAGAACCTCCAAAAATAATGATCCCCTTGCAAAGGGACCCTCTTCCTGTAAAACAAAGGCAACTATATGTCTTCATGCATTAAAACCCCTTTTATATTGTATGAGAATGTGATATTATATTGTTTGCTAAATTAATATATTTCGTCATTGTACTTAAGGCAAATTAACAAATTACATTTAAATATTATCTGGGAAATAATAATGGCAAATTCAGAAAATGTCTCAACTGCATTAAAAAAAATTCATGTTAAACATATTTAATATCTTAACATTTACTTTAACATTTAATTTAGTAAAATCCTTATTTTCTATTAAATTTTCTACGGACCCCCAAAAGCCCCCTTGCAGCCCCCTGGGGGTCCCCGGATCTCAGTTTGAAAACCCCTGGCTCTGAGGTTGTTGAAAGATGATATATGCTTCTGTAAAAGCCATGGGTCAGTGTGATTTAAACCCTTTGAAAAATGATGTTTAATTGCCATATTCCCGGTGAGAAATGGCACTACCCACAATCCTGAAGAGAGATCCACCAATCAGAGAAGTCACCATCACCATGGAAACAGAATTTGCAAAAAAAGAGCTCATTGCCCACTGACATGAAACATTGCGAATAATGAAACCGAGTTTCCCAACATTCTCAAACTATTAAATATTTGTTTATACTTTTAGACTTTTATTTATATATTTACAATAAACATAAAATATATTGTTTATATATTGGCATTATAATATATTGTTTAATCCTTATAATCAATGACAATAAGTCAATAATTTTATATTGTTTGTTATTATATTGTCAACTTGTCATTTAGTCATCCTATTACATAATTCCATCCGTGTATTTCTATGCAAATTTTGGATGGAAACGCCAAGATCTCCAAAATGCTCTGAAATAACTTCAATGCTTCCTTGAGGTGGATAATTTTTTTTTCAATGATAAGACATGCACATAAACTAGGATATAAACATAAATGTATAGAATTTATATAGGAATATACTGTAGATGCACATCAGAAATGTCATGTGAATACTCCATTGGCTCTGAGAATCTCATCAATAGCATCACAAATAGCATCTCAAATGTTGTTCTGGTGATTGTGAAATGTCAAAGTCTGTCATCAAAATGATTGTCTACTATTACCTTCCAGAACTGTGACAGACAGAAGACATCTGCCACTGAACGCTAGCAAACATGAAGTTCGTCAGAGCGTTTCATCTGCACGCTCTAAACCGCAAATCATTTATTACGATTTTTCACATAAATTAAATTCATAACTTGGATTGAATCATGACTAGTAGTAATGCTTCATAGTATTTTGTAGTTCATTTCCTTTATTAGGGAAACCTTTGTATTCTTTCAGATTTTAAAATGTCATTTAGCTTCAAATCAAAGTTTATAATATTGTCAATCACCTTGTTGGTTGGTTTGGTTTTATGGCTTGGAACTCTTAGAATGTTGAAAATTCCTGGGAAAAATACTTCAGAAACCAAGGGACTCACTGTTGCACTCTTTTGTTATCCTCATAATATCAAACCTGACACACCACTCTACTTGCACTTTACTTGTATTAAATTAGAAAAGAATGTACTATAAATTAGAAGCAGGACTTTTGGACCCCACTTAATATGCATGTGTCCACTTGAACAAATACTCAATCTTCTGGGAGCAAAAAAAATGTGTAACACCACCTCTGTCTGTGTGTGTGTGTGTGTGTGTGTGTGTGTAGCGCTGGTGGTGTACTGCACTAAAAGTCGCAGGGCGGAGAGGTACTGGCAGAAGACCTTGTTACAAATGGAAGAGATGGAGTCACAGATCAGAGAGGAGATACGCAAAGGTAACACACATTTGTTATTTTTGGTGTGAGTGGCCTAAAGGGATCTATATATCACACATACACACACACACACACACACACACTTAAAGATCACGTGAAGAGAATGAGGCTGAAAGGAGGAAAATGCCCTAATGGTCTGAGTGTGTCATAAATCACTGCTAGTCCTCTACACTGTTTGCAGATCTGCTTTACTGCCATTCTTATCTGTCAAGCTCTGAAATGTACAAAAACACATCATAAAAACACCATATGAGTAGTCTGTTTGACTTGTGCACTATATCTCAAGTCTTCTGAAGTCATTCAATACCTTTGTGTGTGGAACAAACCAAAATACAAGCAGTTAATCTCGTCAACGAAATTACTGACGAAAATGTTCATTCACAAAGGGTGTTTCTGATTTTGTTACCGATAATGAAGATGAGAAGAAAAAGATGCTAATTACAATAATCAAACAGTTTTAATGAAAACAAGCATTGATAAAAAAATAATACTGCAAGACATTAAAATGCACTAGCACTGTTTATTTATCTATTTATTTATTATTTTTAAAAACACGCTACGTGTAACGCTATATCCTAAAGCATCTAAATGTCAGGTAGTAGAGTCACTTGTTAAAGTAGCTCAAACTTCAGTATTTTCTTTACATGTTCAGCATTTCAGGACAGTTTTCTCATGTTTAATCTTACATATTAAATATATTCACCTATAAAATGTTTAATAGATGTTTCAATATTTGTAATAAGTAATTTATACATTTTTCAGAATATTTTGTTAAAACTTTGGTCTGTTACAGTTCAATACATGCTTTTGTCATTTTGCACTTTAACATCAACTAAAATATGTTATTTTTATATAAGTAAAATAGACTCCAATAAATGATTGACATGATGAAATATTGACTGAATTTAAAGGAACTTTTCATCAAAATACAAAAATATGACTAAAACAAAAAGAAAACTATTAAATATAAGTCATTATTTACATTGCTCATTGATTTGATTGGTCATGAGATACACAAGAACCAATGGCATTTGAGAATGTGATGGTGTAGTTTGAATGTACACAAAAGTGAATGAGTTTTATGGCCTCTTTTATTGTGCTTTTTTGAGCTTGACGGCCTCAGTCCCCATTCACTTTCATTGTATGGAAAACAGCAGCTTGGACATTCTGCTAAACATCTCATTTTGTAATCCACAAGAGAAAGAAAGTCATACGGGTTCCAAACAACACAAGGGTGAATAAATGATGACAGAATTCAGAATATCACTTTAAAGATCTTAGATTCAGAATATTTGTTCTGAAATATGTTTGTATGATCGATTCACAATAGTCAAGTCTGATTCTTTAATCAGAGACAAACAGCACTTAAGAGAACTCAGAACACATGTGTTTATGTTTCTTGGACTATTCTTGTAGTTTCAGATGTTTGGTAATGAATGTTGCTCAAGAGGCCTGAATCTCTGGATTGCAACATCTCACCCCTTCATCCGCTCTCTCTATCTTGCTCCTTCTCTTTTCCTCCTGTTATATTCTTGGTCTCCATGGTAATTTAATCCCAAAATATTCACAAACATCCTGTGTTGAAACAATAAGAGGATGTGTCACTTCCTGTTAATCACATACAGCAGGACTTTCCCCACAAAACTGATCTGACATCAGCTGAAATCGTGTCCTGAGACATTGACACGACTGACAAACGCTGCTCTCAGATCAGCTCAGAGTTTAACACGCACACACACACACGTTGGTGCAGCTATCATTATGAGGACTCTCCATAGACATAATGATTTTTATACTGTACAAACTATAGATTCTGTCCCCTAACCCTAACCCTAAACCTAACCCTCACAGAAACCTTTTTGCATTTTTACATTTTCAAAAAGACATCATTTAATATGCCATTTCCCTCATGGGGACCACTGGCTGGTCCCCACAGTGTAGGTGATCTCAGGTTTTACTATATTTGTGGGGACATTTGGTCCCCACAATGGAGGTTAAACTTGTACACATGCGCACACACACACACACACACACATGTTGGTGCAGCTATCATTATGAGGACTCTCCACAGACATAATGATTTTTATACTGTACGAACTATAGATTCTATCCCCTAACCCTAACCCTACCCCTAAACCTAACCCTCACAAAAACCTTTTTGTATTTTTAAATTTTCAATAAAACATAATTTAGTATGTTTTTTAAGCAATTTGAATTATGGGGACACTAGAAATGTCCTCATAAACCACATTTATAGCATAATACCCTTGTAATTACCAGTTTATAACCTAAACAAAGTCCTCGTAAACCACTTAAACCTGCCCACATACACACACATGCACACACACAGACACACACTGGCACACACATGCACACACACATGCATGTGCACACACACATATTCTCTCACACACGGTGCAAGTTCCCTTTAGAATCAGAGTAACCATCCAGGATAAAACCATTAGTACACACAAAATATAGTGTGTGTGTGTTTAAACAAATCCATATAAAAACACACCACTTTATAAATAATATTTTTTTCTTTTTACAGTGAAACAACAATCAGTATGGGCTAAATGAAAGTGTTTTTTACAATCACTTTGGCACTCATTTCAGAACCTTGATGTCAATTTTCAAAACTCTAGACACAAAACACAAAAAGGTCATAACTTGTAACACAGGCTGTCCAATGTTCAAAATTTTGCACTGTGCATGCATATCTTTAAAGAAACCTTACACATGCAGAATCATTGTGTAACAATCATGGAAAGGAGGAAGCTGGGGCCGGCTTGACAAAACACGTAAACATTTATTGTTGCACTTTTAAGTCACACACAATAAGGCCCTTTTTCAGCAGTACACAAAAGGTTTGCTTTTCAGCATCCACCGCACTGACATGAAGTTATGCACAGACAGCTTCATGCGTCTCTCTCTCTCTCATCCGCCGCTGTCTCCTCTCCTCATATACTCCTGCCGCCCCTCACTGGAGAGCGAGACCGGTGTGGCACACAGGTGGAGCTCTTTAACCACTTATCTTCCCAGCCTCGCTCTGCCCAGACGCCACTCGGCCCCACCCTGCTCACCACACATTGGTTCAAATAACTCATTTATCATGAAATACCATAGGAACATTAATTTAGATCACCCACACATAAGATACCGATAGTTTTACTGTGTAGTTGTTCGTACAATAATTAAATATTGTAGTACAAAATATGTGATACATGTTTCATTATGGTACTACATGTAAATACATCACTTTAAAAGGACTAGTAGAGAGAATACTACAGACACAGTGGAATCATTTAACAAAATCTGAAATTTATTGATGAAATACAATCAAATCACAACATAGGTTTCTTTGAATCAAACCAAAAATAATTAGCTACAAAAAAGAAAAACTACAGTAAAACGTCAACTGCAGTGTTACTCACCTGGCTTACTGTAAAAAGTAAAACAAAGGACTGATTATTGTACTTCTATTTTTCCATCAACCCTGTCTTGTGGATTTGGCCACAGGTTCTCATCTACATCACAATGGATGTTTTCATTAGCCAAACATCTTGGGAAGAATCTTCGGGCATGGCAAATCCAGGCCTGACACTGGTCTGCCGTGATGTCATTGCATGCGTCATCCATGGCCTGGAGAAGGATGACTTGTTCGTGAGGGCACCTATCATATACCTTCCACCTCCATGTGGAGAAGAATTCCTCAATCAGGTTAAGGAAAGTAGAGAATGGGGATAAGTACAGGGTGGTAAATGGTGGATGGGCCTGAAACCATGCTTGCACCAGTTGAGCATGGTGGAACCTGACATTATCCCACACAATGACATAGGTCACCCCATCAGCTCTACAGACCTGATTTAGCTAATCAAGGAAGGTTACAAGGATTGCATCCCACCACACCATCTTCTGATATAGCCGCACACATGGTGATGTTGGTCCCACATTGTCCAGGTACTTGGATGGTTGCCTGCTGGCCAATGAAATTCTGACCTCTCCTCCTTGTCTTGGTCAGGTTGAAGCCTGCCTCATCCAAAAAGATGAATTTGTGATGGTTTTCATCAGCATCCAGCTCCATCACCCTCTAAAAAAACATTTTGGAAAGAGAATTACTGATTACAGTCCCCAGTCCTCAGCTTCACTCTGTCTGCATTTATTTCAAAAGGCACACAGTATAGCTGTTTTAGAGACACCTGGTTCCTTTTCAGCATGTGTGCATTAGTCTGCAAACTTATGGTTTCCACACTGCTGAACATGTCGTCATTGTCCAAGATGTGCTGCTGAATGTCTGTAAGGCGAATATTATTTCTGGCCCAAACCAAATTGACCACAGCCCGCTCTTGTTGGTCAGTCAGAATTTTGCCTCTGCCTCCCCTATTTGGCCTAGTCTCTATTCTGCAGGGAAAATTACAGTAAGAACACATTTAGTCACATCACCTACTCTGTGGTACACACTGGCATGCAAAATACAGTCATTTGACAATTGAGAGTAGCCTAATGTTTAGTGTATGCTGAATACTTACCAGTTCTCATTGCGGAAAGTTCCCTATCTGTCACTCACTCGACGTTGTGTCGATGTAGTGACACTAAGGACACTAGGGGTCACTCTTGGGAGCCCAAGACACCTCTGGTCTTTGATAAAAGGTCAATGAATATTGGCGAGTAGTATTTGCATGCTACTCCCCCGGACATACGGGCATAAAAGAAGCTGGTATGGAACCACTCATTCAGATTTTCTCTTCGGAGCTGAACAGTCATGCTCATTGTGCTGAATTTCTACTGTTCATTCACCTCTGCTGAATCTGCCAGAGCATTTCAGCGGCTTCTCCCTCCTCTGCACTGGTGCACTGCAGAAAAAAGAGAGCATATTTTCTGAAAGAGTTTAATTCTCTAAAAGAGTATATTTCTCTAAAAGACGCATCTTTTTAAAGATCCCTTTCCGATTATGTGTTATTCCTGGTTGCGGTCGTTATCTCTCAACTTCTGATGGTCATGATCGCTGTCTTTCGCGTCTGGGCGTGACCTACACAGAGGCAGCGTTCGTGGATGGTTCATGTTCTCACTGCGAGAACATGACCATGGCAACGTTGTGGTCGCGGCTTGCTTTTGTAAGAAAGCAAGGGGGCGATTTGGGGACTGGGGGCGATTTGGGGACCCCAATGGGATTGTCTCCGCCGGGTATCCCCCCGCAGACCTCCCATTCCCCAGCACGCTCGTCTGACCCAGTCGGGCTTCCAGATGAGTCTGCCGACTCGTCTCACGGCGAGTCTGGCCTCTTGTTCGGAGCCCGCGAAGATGATGAGCTCTCGAGCGCAGCATCGGAGAGCGGGCTTGTCCAGTCAGACACAGAAGCCTCAGCTGGGCTCCCCCCCTCGGGGATGATTTCCTAGTCACAGGCTGATGCAGAGATGATGGACATGCTTTCCCTGGCGGCCACGAGCGTCAGGCTAGAGTGGAACACTCCGCACTCCCCTGAACCCTCGCAGCTCGATGATTGCTTCCTGGGCTCGCAGCGCCGCTCAAAGCAGCCACGACCCGCTCCAGTGCCTTTCTTCCCAGAAGCGCATGAGGAGCTGATGAAATCATGGGGGGCACCTTTTAATGCCCGGTCCCAATTCCTCAGTTCCCCCGCCCTCACTACCCTCGATGGCGGGGTGGCCAGGGGCTATACAGCGATTCCCCCGGTGGATAAGGCGCTCGCGGTGCACCTATGCCCGCGGAGTACCGCCACCTGGCGGGGACGCCCAAAGCTCCCATCCAAGCCCTGTAGGTTCACGTCGTCCCTGACGGATAAAGCCTACAGAGCCGCCTCTGCCCTGCACCCATGGCTCTCCGGCAGGTCCACCAAGCCAAGGCACTGAAAGAACTGCACGAGGGTAGTTCTGCCCCAGATCTGATGCAGGAACTGCGCTCAGCAACCGACCTCGCTCTCCGAGTGATGAAGGTCACGGCGCGGTCTCTCGGGCGGACGATGTCCACATTAGTGTTCCAGGAGCGCCACATTTGGCTCAACCTGGTCAAGATGGGTGAGGCCAACAAGACACGGTTCCTTGCTGCCCCCATTTCCCAGGCTGGCCTATTCGGCGACACCGTTGAAGACTTTGCCCAGCAGTTCTTGACATGAAGCAGCCCCTTCGGCCAGGCCCCGGCGTGGAGCCCACCGCAGGAAGCAGACGCCACCCGTCTCACATTCGGCTGCTAAGAACCCACAGAGGTCATCAAAGCGCCCCTGAGACGGGCGACCCAGGGTCGAATAAACCCATTCACCTGGAGCTGGAAAGAAGACCACACCATCCCCCTGTGGAGGGCCGGATGGAGAATCTTTCGTTGCCTTTTTGTTTGATTTCGCCACATGCCCAAGTGACTGCGGTACCCAACAGTTCAGCAAAAGAGCGGTTTCCTTCTTCCCTGGGTCACATACCCAGTGTGCACGGTCATCATCACGACTACCATCCACGGGTTTTTCCTTGCAGGATTGGCGCTCCAGCGGCAGTCTTCCCACCCCTTAGTGCCCAGCTGTGGCACACATGTCTCCACGGGTTACGAGGACAGGCCTCTTCCTCCCCTGTCCCAGGTTGTTCCGGGGGTGGTCACAAGGAGCCAGGTAAGTGCGTCGATGTCCCTAGATTCAGCACGGCCACGATGTGGTGTGGTACCTCGAGCTCCGCCCCGCCGAGAGGCCCCACCTGCCGGTACGTCTGACGACGTTGTCCCCTTGGTCCCCCTTGCACAGAACTTGGATGCATGGCTTGCGCTTTCCAATCCGTCGTGATGGCTGGTCCGGACCGTCCAACTCGGCTACGCGATTCAGTTTGCCAGGTGCCCACCCAGGTTCAGTGGTATCCACTTCACCTTGGCGAAGGACAAAAACGCTGCTACCTTGCACGTGGAGATCGCTACCCTCCTACGGAAGGGCGCGATAGAACCTGTCCCTCCGGCCGAGATGAAGAAGGGGTTTTACAGCCGGCGGTGGGTTGCGGCCAATCTTGGACCTGTGAGTACTTAACCAGGCTTTACACAGACTCCCATTCAAGATGCTGATGCAAAAACGCATTCTGGCGAGCGTCCGGCATCAAGATTGGTTCGCAGCGGTAGACCTGAAGGACGCGTACTTCCACGTCTCGATCCTACCTCGACACAGACCCTTCCTGCGGTTTGCATTCGAGGGTCAGGCATATCAGTACAAGGTCCTCCCTTTCAGCCTGTCCCTGTCTCTTTGCATCTTCATGAAGGTCGCAGAGGCAGCCCTTGCCCCGTTAAGGGAAGTGGGCATACGCATTCTCAACTATCTCGACGACTGGCTAATCCTAGCTCACTCTCGGGACATGTTGTGCGCACACAGGGACTTGGTGCTCTCACACCTCAGCCGACTAGGGCTTCGGGTCAACTGGGAAAAGAGCAAGCTCCTCCCGGTTCAGAGCATCTCTTTCCTTGGTTTGAAGTTGGACTCAGTCTCTTTGACAGTGCACCTCACGAACGAGCACACCCAGTCGGTGCTGGCCTGTTTGAAGGCATTCAAACAGAAAACAGCGGTTACATTGAAACTTTTTCAGAGGCTCCTGGGGCATATGGCATCCTCAGCGGTAGCCACCCCAATTGGGTTGATGCATATGAGACTGCTTCAGCACTGGCTTCAGACTCGAGTCCCGAGATGGGCATGGTGCCGCGGGACACATCGCATGGTCATCACGCCGGTCTGTCACCGTCTTTTCAGCCCTTGGACCGACCTCTCGTTTCTACGGGCAGGTGTTCCCCTAGAACTGGTCTCCAGGCATGTCATGGTCATGACAGATGCCTCCAAAACGGGCTGGGGCGCTGTTTGCAATGGGCACGCAGCCACCGGCTTGTGGACGGGCCCACGACTACATTGGCACATCAACTGCCTCGAGTTGTTGGCAATTCTGCTCGCCCTGCAGAGGTTTCGGCCATTGATTCAGGGCAAGCACGTGTTAGTTCGGACAGACAACACAGCAACGGTAGCATACGTCTCCTCCTCTGGAGCCAGCAGCACTTCAAGTTGCTGTGAGCCACTCACATCCCGGGCAACCGCAACACTATAGCGGACACGCTGTCATGGCAGGTTACCCTCAGGGGAGAATGGAGACTCAGGTGGCCTGCTGATTTGGAGTCGATTTGGACAGGCACAGGTGGACCTGTTCGCCTCCCAAGAATCCTCCCACTGCCCGCTCTGGTACGCCCTGACCGAGGCCCCCCTTGGCATAGACGCACTGGCACACAGCTGGCCCCCTGGCCTGAGCAAAAATGCATTTCCACCAGTGAGCCTACTTGCACAGACCCTGTGCACGGTCAGGGAGGATGAGGAGCAGGTCGTTCTGGTAGCACCCTACTGGTCCACCCAAACGTTGTTCTCGGACCTCACGCTCCTCACGACAGCACCCCCCTGGCGAATTCCCCTGAGGAAGGACCTTCTTTCTCAGGGACGGGGCACCATCTGGCACCCGTGACCAAACCTCTGGAATCTCCATGTCTGGCCCCTGGACGGGATGCGGAAACCTAAGCAGTCTACCACACACGGTGGTAGACACAATCACTCAGGCTAGGGCCCCCTCTATGAGGCGCCTGTATGCCTTTAGTGGCGTCTGTTCGCTAAGTGGTGTTCTTCCTGATGAGAAGACCCCCAGAGATGCGCAGTCAGATCAGTGCTTTCCTTCCTGCAGGAGAGGTTGGAAGGAGGCTGTCCCCTTCCACCTTGAAGGTGTACGTTGCCGCCATAGCAGCACACCATGACACAGTCGACGGTAAGTCCTTAGGGAAGCACGACCTGATCATCAGGTTCCTGAGAGGCACCAGGAGGCTGAATCCCTCCAGACCGCACCTCGTTCCCTCATGGGACCTCTCTGTAGTTCTTCAGGGTCTACAGAGAGCCCCCTTTGAGCCTTTGCAGTCAGCTGAGCTTAAGGCACTCTCCTTGAAGACTGCCCTCCTGACTGCGCTCACTTCCATCAAGAGGGTAGGATACCTGCAAGCGTTCTCTGTCAGCGAAACGTGCCTGGAGTTCGGTCCGGGCTACTCTCACGTGATCCTGTGACCCCGACCGGGTTATGTGCCCAAGGTTCCCATAACCCCTTTTAGGGATAAGGTGGTGAACCTGTGAGCACTGCCCCAGGAGGAGGCAGACCCAGCCCTGTCGTTGCTGTGTCCAGTGCGCGCTTTACGCATCTATTTGGATCGCACGCAGAGCTTTAGGATCTCTGAGCAGCTCTTTGTCTGCTTTGGTGCACTGTGGAAAGGAAGCGCTGTCTCCAAGCAGAGGATCGCCCACTGGCTCATTGATGCCATAGCTATGGCATATCATGCCCAGGACATGTCACCCCCGGTAGGGCTACGAGCCCATTCTACCAAGGGTGTAGCGGCCTCCTGGGCCCTGGCCAGGGGTGTCTCTCTAACAGACATTTGCAGAGCAGCGGGCTGGGCAACACTCAACACCTTTGCAAGGTTCTACAACCTCCGGGTGGAACTGGTTTCCTCCCAGGTAGTGGCACACAATACAAGCGGATAAGCCCGGGATAGCCCGCCGGGTGTATCGCTTGCACATAGCACCTTCCACCTCTTTTAAGCTGAAGACGTGTGCCATTAATTTCCAGTAGTGTTCACAAACTATGTTCCCTGGTTGACTTCCTCCAAGCCCTGTGGCAGTCGCGTTTTCGGAGAGACTCACTGCCGACCCAGTACACGTGCTAACTAAGAGCTCTGTTCTGGGGTAGGTGCTCCGCATGTGGCAGTTCCCTGTAAGGTTACCCCATGCAATGTATATCTTCCGCTAATTCGTTTCCCTGTTGGCAAACTGCGTCTTCCTTGGGCAGAGCCCCTCTGCCCCAGTCTCCATGTTTGTAGTAACTCCTCCCCCGTTGGGTAGGATCTACCTTGAGACTCTCCACATGGTCATCAAGACCATGTGACGTATTTTTTCCACTTAAATATCCCCCCTCTCTTTGGGCGAGGTGTGGTCTCTGTGGTGTCCTCCCCTTGGGAGGGACACCCCCCCGACTAGACCTGGTGGCCCAGTCGGATAATCCCCCTTCTTTTTTAGGGAGTGGAAAATAAAGGGGAAAAGAGGCCATGACTGGGTTAGCCTGTCTCAATCTCTTGGGTAGTCGACTTGTCCCCAAAGGGCTGTTCGATACTCATAACTATGTTGGGGGAGGTTACGTGTCGGCCTGGTGCGCTGGCTACGAGGCACACAGTAGTCTGCCCGTCACACACTGCCAATTCACGTAACAGTTCAACCAGTTATGGCATTTCGTAAAGGGAACCCTAGTATCACTACATTGACACAACGTCGAAGTGACAGATAGGGAACGTCCTTGTTACTTGCGTAACCTCCGTTCCCTGATGGAGGGAACGCGACGTTGTGAATGAGTGGTTGTATACCAGCTCCTTTTATACCCATATGTCCGGGGGAGTGGCATGCAAATACCACTCGCCAATTTTCATTGGCCTTTTATCAAAGACCAGAGGTGTCTCAGACTTCCAAGAGTGACCCCTAGTGTCCCTAGTGTCACTACATCGACACAACGTCTCGTTCCCTCCATCAGGGAACGGAGGTTATGCAAGTAACCAGGATGTTCTGATGATTGAGGCCATGATTGATCTTCTGAGGTTTGGCTGAATCATTGTAGCTGCCTCAGTCATTGTCATGCCATGATTTACAACATGGTCTACAGCTATTGCTCAGATTTCATTGGACACTGCTGTTGCTGCCGCTGTCTTGGTCTATGGCCTTGTCCTATACCACGTTCCCCCACACCTCTCAAACGAGGCCCATGGCTGCCTGTCTGGTGAGGTCAAAGCCCTCCCCTATGACGAGGCCCACGACCACCTCTCAGAGGGGTGCTTGTCCCCTGCCATTCCTTTGACCACCACATCTTCCTCGTCTTCCTCCTCCCACAGCTTGACCTCTGTTGTGACCAGGATCACCTGCCGGCTCCATGTTATTGTAGATGGATACCACTCAGTTCACTATGTACTCGTACTACAAAGTGAAATCAGTCATCAGTAATGAGTTGGCAGTATTGGAAAAGCAATTTCATGGGCCTGCATACATACAGTAATGTCAAATCTGAAAACATTGTCTGGAAAAGTGGTGCATGAGACCATAGAAACAGTGTTTGATAAAGAATGATGATGAAATATTACATCCATAGATAATGTAGTCTAACTGGTTCATGTTCCACGGTAACTGGTGTCAATGGATCTCATTATCCTGAAACTTTCATGATCTAAACATGGAATACTGTTCGTCAGTTTCCATAAAACTATGCATTAACAGTAATGCAACAGTTACTTATCATTTTGAGCAGTTGTATCAGTTGATAGTTAGATCATTGTAATGAAATGAATAGACAGTCATCTCAGATGTAATGTGAAGTTGTGTCATTTTGAACAGGTGATTTAAGTTCAATGAACAAATGATCTTAGGTTTATGTGTATTGCATCCAAGCAATTGGAAAAAGTGTTAAGAGTTTTGAAAAAATTGCATTTTAATAATCGATTGTGAGTTTTGGGCCTATAGTTTAGAAAAATGACATCAAGGTTCTGAAATTATTGCCAAAGTGATTGTAAAAAACTGTAACTGGGAACTGAATTACACTTTAAGTGTGTGTATGTGTGTGTGTGTGTGTGTGTGTGTGTGTTTGTGTGTGTATGTGGGCAGCTTTAAGTGGTTTAAGAGGACTTTTTTTTAGGTTACAACTGGTAATTACAGGGGTATTATGCTATAAATGTGGTTTATGATTCAAATCACTTAAAAAACATACTAAATTATGTTTTATTGAAAATGTAAAAATGCAGAAAATTTTTTGTGAGGGTTAGGTTTAGGGGTAGGGTTAGGGGATAGAATCTATAGTTCGTAAAGTATAAAAATCATTATGTCTATGGGGAGTCCTCGTAAACCACAAATACCAACATGTGTGTGTTGTGCACAGTTCAGGATGTGTCTTCCTGCTTGTGTCTAAATTGTGTGTGTTGCTGACATGTCTGTTTGTGCCGCAGGTTTTGCTGAGCTCCAGACTGATATGACGGATCTGACAAAAGAACTGAACCGCACACAGGGAATCCCCTTCCTGGAGTACAAGCAGTTTGTCACCCGCACGTTCTTTCCTAAGGTACCACACGACTCGTCTGTTTGACCTTTCACTAGGCGTCTGCTATTAGAAATGCAGTCCATTAAATGTGTGAAACTGAAAGTAGAAATTATTTACATGTGACTGGCAATAAGTCATGCGGCTTCAGGAAATGGCAGAATACTCTTAGTGTTTGATGCAAAATAACTTTTATAATCGGAGTATCAGCCAACTTGTAATTTTGCCCCATTCATCTGCACTACAGTTTGATGGGTCATATAGAGTGAAAATAATTTAAAGAGTTGAAGATTGAAGGTGTCCTCCAGTATTCTGGAAGTTATTTTGAGACTAATTTCCCAAGTCACTCATAACTTAAAGTTGTTAAACTACAGTCAAGCTGCTCTTTTAACCTGTCAGAAGTTGTTTGCTCCACTATAAGCTACTAACAAAAAGTAGAACTAAATTGAAGCTATTAAAGAAGAAAATATTTTTTGATGTACAACAACTGGATGGTATTATTAAGGAATTCAGTAATAACTCTTGATAGTTATATATTTCACTAAGGTGACATTCACTTTCAATAACCAAATTATCCATGCTTATACTTCAGTAACCATTCTTTTAAGGAATAGTTCACTCAAAAAAGAAAATTCTCTCATCATTTACTCACCCTCATGCTATCCCAGATGTGTATTACTTTCTTTCTTCTGCAGAACACAAATGAGGATTTTTAGAAAAATATTTCAGCTCTGTAGGTCCAAACAATGCAAGTGAATGGTGACCAGAACTCATAAGATACAAAAAGCACATAAAGGCAGTATAAAAGTAATCCATTTGATCCAGTGGTTAAATGAATGTCTTTTGAAGTGATACAATTATAATTTGTTCTGGTGCGGGTCTACGAGGGGAATCAGTTCACTGCCTCTCACGTGGCATAAGTGTGCTGGTGTGTTCAAATGAAAGCAAAACCAATGAAGCTCGTTCCCTCATAATCAAATCGAGCTGCACTTCTGGTTGTATCGCATCAGTACTCACGTAAACATACAAGTCAAGTGGGTTTTTATTGTCATTCCTCTATATAGCTTATATACATTGGAACGAAATTCCATTACTCCAGGACCATGGTGCAACACAGAACAGTACGCAAGACTACATAAATTGCAATACACAACAGTGTGAGATGAGTGCAGGACAATAAATACACAGAACAGAACAATAGATACACAGGACAATAAATACACAGAACATGAACTGTAGACTGTAAACCATTTTGTTGTGTAACAGAAATAAGAGTAGCATAATTATATGTATATTTAAGTATAGCAAATGTAAACGAGTTATACATAATAATAAGTGACTGATGCAGCTTTGTAAAGTGCAGGTGTGCAATGTTTTTGAGTCATATTGGGTTAGGTGTTTGACTAGGCCAGGTGAGCATTGGGAGGCAGCAGGGTGTTGAATAATCTGACTGCCTCAGGAAAGAAACTGTTGCGGAGTCTGCTGGTGGTGGCATGGATGCTCCTGTACCTTCTGCCAGATGGCAGGAGGGTGAAAAGTCCATGAGAGGGGTCGTCCGCAATACTGGTGGCATTGCGGAAGCAGCGGTTGTTGTATGTGGTGTTGATGGTGGGTAGAGAGACTTCGATGATCATTTCAGCTGTTCTCACAATTCACTGTAGGGTCTTGCGGTTGTAGGCTGTGCAGTTCCCATACCACACGGTGAGACAGCTGGTCAGGACGCTCTCTATCGTCCCTCTGTAGAAGGTGTTGAGGATGGGAGGGGGGAGTTTGTCTCTCTTAAGCCTCAGCAGGAAATGGAGGTGCTGCTGGGCCTTCTTGGCTAGACAGGTGGTGTTGAGAGTCCAGGAGAGGTTCTCTGTCATATACACATTAAGAAACTTGAAGCTTATGACTCTCTCCACAGTTGTTCCGTTTATGTGCAGTGGTGAGTGGTCTGCTCGGGTCCTCCTGAAGTCAACAGTCAGACAGATTGTTGTCTCTACACCATTCTGCGAGATGGTTCACCTCCTTTCTGTACGCTGACTCATTATTGTTGCTGATGAGGCCCACAACTGTAGTGTCATCAGCAAACTTGAGGATGTGATTTGAACTGTATTTTGCAGCACAGTCATGAGTCAGCAGGGTCAACGAAGTGGACTGAGCACACAGCCCTAGGGAGCACCAGTGTTCTGTGTGGTGGTGCTGGAGGTGGTGTTGCCGATCCTGACGGACTGGGGTCTCCCAGTCAAAAAGTCCAGAATCCAGTTGCAGAGTGAGGTGGTCAGACCCAGCAGGTTCAGCTTTGTTATCAGTTGTTGTGGGATGGTTGTGTTGAATGCTGAACTGAAGTCTATGAACAGTATCCTTACGTAGTTGTCTTTTTTGTCCAGATGGGTCAGAGAAAGGTGGATGGTAGCAGGTATGGCGTCCTCTGTTGAGCAGTTGGGATGGTAGGCGTACTGAAATGGGTCCAGTGTGGTGGGAAGACTGCTCTTTATGTGTTTCATGACTAGCAGCTCAAAGCACTTCATGATGATTAGTGTGAAAGCAACAGGCTGGTAGTCTTTCAGGCAGGAGACAGATGATTTCTTTGGCACAGGGATAATGGTGGTCATCTTGAAGCACACATGGACCACTGCTTGGCTGTTGAAGATGTCTGTGAGGACATCTGCAAGCTGATCAGCATATTCCCTGTGCAATCAGCCAGGTATGTTGTCAGGACCTGCAGCTTTCCGTGTGTTAACTCTGGACAGAGTCTTCCTGACGTCTACTGCAGACAGACAAAGTACTTGGTTGGTGGGAGTTGGGGTGGTCTTTCCCGCTGGCATGTTGTTCTGTGCTTCGAACCATGCGTGGAAATTGTTCAGTGCTTCTGGGAGTGAGGCGTCACCATCACAGTCAAGTGGTCTAGCTTTGTAGTCTGTGATGGCCTGAATGCCTTGCCACATGCGCTTTGTGTCCTTGGTGTTTAGGAAGTGACCTTGGATTCTTCTTGCATAGTTGTGCTTTGCCTCTTCGATAGCCCAGGACTGATTGGCCCTTGCTGTGCAGAGGGCTGCATTTTCGTCAGACCTGAAGTCAGTGTCTCGGTTTTTCAGCAGTGAGTGCATTTCAGCAGTCATCCACGTTTGGTGATGGTCTTGAAGGAAGGCACATCATCTATGCATTTGCTGATGTAGCCAGTCACTGAAGGGCTGAGATGGCTCCCTCAGATCAGGTTCTCACCTATTTCAGAACCGGTTTGGCACATTTCAGGAGTGGTCTGTATGCTGGGATTAGCATAACTGAGATGTTATGAAGCACCGTGAATGTTTGTGTAAACAAGGTCTAAAGTGTTGTACCATGGGTTTGCAAAATCAACATGCTGGTGGAATTTGGCAGCACAGATTTCAGATTTGCGTGGTTAAAGTCCCCGGCGACAATGAAAAATCCATCGGGGTGCGCTGTCTGTAAGTTACTGATAGCCCCGTAGAGATCATTTAGCATTTCCCTTGCGTTAGTGCCATGTGGAGTATACACCATGACAATGAGCATGGTGGTAAACTCTCTGGGTAGGTAGTATGGCTGGCACTTCACAGTCAACTCCACCAGCGACGAACAGTAGCTTGAGACTACAACAGCATTACGTGCTTACGTCAGGCAGTGAACTGATTCCTCTCATAGACTCGCACCGGAAGTCAACAATTATAGTGAAAAGGACTTAAATATTTATCTGTTTCTCACCCACACCTATCATATTGCTTCAGAAGACATGGATTAAACTACTGGAGTCATATGGATTACTTTTATTCTGCATTTATGTGCTTTTGGAGCTTCAAAGTTCTGGTCACCATTCACTTATATTGTGAGGACCTACAGAGCTGAAATATACTTTTGAAAATCTTCAGTTGTGTTTTTCAGAAGAAAGAAATTCATACACATCTGAATTGCATGAGGGTGAGTAAATGATGAGAGAATTTTCATTTTTGGGTGAACTGTCCCTTTAACTATAGGATTTGTAGTAAAACCATAGTAAGAACAAAATGAACCACTGTTACAACAGTCGTGGTTACATAGGAAAACCATGGTTAATTTTCATGAGTTAAACAAATAGGGCAACAACATTAAATTGAACATAATTTAATACTTAATATACTGTACACTAATAAAACTAGGAAACACTCTACTTTATATAACTGAATCGAAATACAGTGATAATGAGCAGCAATATGTATCAGAGTTCTCAACACTAAATAGTTTATTTTAACTGATTCATTTACATGATTTGTCTGAAAGAAACGACTTTACTAAAATGAAACATTTATTTTAACCTGTTCAGTTACAGGAACCATTCAAAAGAACCACACTCGTTTATTTTAACCGGTTCATTCACAGGAACTGTTTGAAAGAACCGACTCTCTAAATTAAATCGGAGTTCTCAACACTAAATGGAGTCTGCTGTCCATTGAAGTTAGAGTTGTGGCAGATTTTTGAATTTCTTCTCCTCTTTGTTTTAAATTGAAAACCACAAGTGTTACTTTGTCTACACTGTAAAAAAACTGGCAGCTGTGGTTGCCAGAATAATTATGTAAAAAATACAGTAAAAATGTAAACAACTTTACAGAACATCCTGTACATTTTACAGTTTAAAACTGTTGTAATTTACATGACCATGCTGACACTGCAAAAAATAAAAAATAAATAATAATAATAATCTGTAAAATTTACAATAAAAAAATGTCATAAACTTGATATTAACCTTCTGAAACTGTAAAAATCTGCTTTTTACTTTTAAGGTATTGTTAGTCACCGTAAGAGCACATGATGACATGAAGTTCATCAATAGTGGCTCTTCCAGGAGCAATGACCAATAAACATGTAGAGACGGCACTCGGTGTCACTCACACAAACACTAAACACCATCAGGGTAACACGTGTGAAATTAAAATAATACAGTAAACACGTAGAGATGGCACTCGGTGTCACTCACACAAACACTAAACACCATCAGGGTAACACGTGTGAAATTAAAATAATACAGTAAACACGTAGAGATGGCGCTCGGTGTCACTCACACAAACACTAAACACCATCAGGGTAATGTGTGTGAAACTAAAATAATACAGTAAACATGTAGAGACGGTACTCGGTGTCACTCACACAAACACTAAACACCATCAGGGTAATGTGTGTGAAATTAAAATAATACAATAAACACGTAGAGACGGCACTCGGTGTCACTCACACAAACACTAAACACCATCAGGGTAACACGTGTGAAATTAAAATAATACAGTAAACACGTAGAGATGGCGCTCGGTGTCACTCACACAAACACTAAACACCATCAGGGTAACACGTGTGAAATTAAAATAATACAGTAAACACGTAGAGATGGCGCTCGGTGTCACTCACACAAACACTAAACACCATCAGGGTAATGTGTGTGAAACTAAAATAATACAGTAAACATGTAGAGACGGTACTCGGTGTCACTCACACAAACACTAAACACCATCAGGGTAACACGTGTGAAATTAAAATAATGCAGTAAACATGTAGAGACGGCGCTCGGTGTCACTCACACAAACACTAAACACCATCAGGATAATGTGTGTGAAATTAAAATAATACAATAAACACATAGAGACGGCGCTCGGTGTCACTCACACAAACACTAAACACCATCAGGGTAACACGTGTGAAATTAAAATAATGCAATAAACACGTAGAGACGGCGCTCGGTGTCACTCACACAAACACTAAACACCATCAGGGTAACACGTGTGAAATTAAAATAATACAGTAAACACGTAGAGACGGCGCTCGGTGTCACTCACACAAACACTAAACACCATCAGGGTAATGTGTGTGAAATTAAAATAATACAATAAACACATAGAGACGGCGCTCGGTGTCACTCACACAAACACTAAACACCATCAGGGTAACACGTGTGAAATTAAAATAATGCAGTAAACATGTAGAGACGGCGCTCGGTGTCACTCACACAAACACTAAACACCATCAGGGTAACACGTGTGAAATTAAAATAATACAGTAAACATGTAGAGACGGTGCACGGTGTCACTCACACAAACACTAAACACCATCAGGGTAACACATGTGAAATTAAAATAATGCAGTAAAGATTAACTAAACTACATTAAATATAAAACAGAACACCCCGATGTACATAACTGATATTAAAAATAAGAAGAACTGTTTCCATAAAATATAATATAATGAAATGTAATGGGTCATGCAGGGAATTGTGGGAATGCATGATTATTGTTTTTACTGTAATTTTAACAATAATTTACTGTAAAAAGTACATGTACTCTTTTGTTAAACATAATGTACATTTTTACCATTAATTATACAGGAAAATAATACTTTTTACATCGTTACATCGTTACATCAATTTAATGCACAAATAAATGTTGGTTTTGCATTTTTGAGACTTAGTCTGTGATGTTGATTCACAAATGTAATTGCTTTGATCGGTGAACACTCTTACAGTAATGGTGGATGGATGCCGTTTGTGATGCCAAGTTTACCAGTGTCAGAACACACACATCCTGTGATATTGATTTTAAACCTGGAAGATGAAAATAACCCCAAAACCCTAAATGATCTGCTTGAATGGAACATCAGCACTCTTTTGATAGCAGCTGGACTATGAGCTGCTGTTTGACTGTGTCTACTGCAGTGTCAGAAAGAATCTCACCTGTGTGTGTGTTTGTGTAGATGTGTTCCGACTATGAGAGACGTCTGGTTCAGCCTGTTTATGAGAACAATCCTCTCGGACCACGAGCACTATCAGAAACACATCCACTACTGCAGGACTGGCAGGTGAGACGCACATACACACACACGTGTGATGGGATGGTAAATTAAATTTTGATATATTACGAACCCAAAAAATGACGAAAAATATCGAGGCACAACTCTGTATTTCAAAATTTGCAACATTCTTTTCTGTCCATGTGATCATAAATAAAATGACCCGAATCTCCCTATCACTTGATTTTACCTCTGTACATTTTGTCTAAACTGTTTACAGCATGGGTGGAAAATGTCAAGCCTCAGGGCCCTATAAGACATGCAAGACCATTTTACCCGGCCACAAGGCTATTTGAGAAATAATTTGAAAAGCAAAAAAAAAAAAAATACAATTAAAATAATTTATTACAAATATTTTTAAATGGTAACAATGCAAAATATTGTATAATAGACAGCCGTTTTAGTGTTTGAGCACGAAACGGAATGTGTACATTCATTTCAACCCACAATTAGAAATTGCAAGCAATTGTATGGCACGTGAATAATTTCATAAATACACAAATGGTCCTTAATGGGAAAAAGGTTCCCCACCCCAGGTTTACAGGGTTTGCACAAGGTATTTGAAGTGCTTAAAGTACTTGAATTCAGATTTTAGAAATTAAGAACTGGAATACCTGGAAAATGGCCTTGTTTTGCTGAAAAGTGCTTGAGATTAAAACGGACCATTTCTTCATGTAATGTGTCTCCATCAAAGATGACATCCCGCACTCCACTTTCATTGAATAATGTGCCTTTTAATATCCGTTCTGTCCTTTACAATCAGATAAGACAGTAAAAAGAAATATTACATTTAACAAGAAATAGCAAGGACACACTAAAAAAAAATGAGAATTCTCACTCGTTAATGAATGAACCACAAAACCTGTGTGAGTCTGCTCATTGATGTAATACATTTTTATGTATATATATATATATACATTTATATTATATATACAATTTCATGATCTAATATTAATTGATAGAATGCAGAATTTTTATATTTAAAAAAGTTAAAATGAAGACAAATAAATTTACACTTTCAAAAATACACTTTTTTAGGACAGGTTCTGTTCACTTCTTTTGCTTGTTCTGCACCTGATCAGACTGCATACCTGCAAACTAGTTGTCTTTCGGCGAAATTGTCCGTTTTGAATCCAAAATAGGTAATTTACATGATTCGCGTAGATCCGATTATATTTTTTCCGTTGGGGGGGATGGGGGGTGAAATACCTATACATCCATGTATTTTTATTTTATATACATCCATGAAGTTTACAGATTTTGTAAATTTCAGTGTTAGGTGAACAAACTTTTTGTTCGCCCGACCACGTCTGTGATACACCGCCTCTGTGTTTGACAGACGCGGTGCGTTTCTCTGAAGGGCAACAGGCAACAAGCTCTAATTGTGCTTCCAAACCAGGGTAAGATATCCTTACTGTTGCAGTGTATGATACAAAACTGATTTTCTCACTGTATTTATCGCTTTATACCAGAGGTGCCCAAACTTTTTCCTATGAAGGGCCAAAAATCAAACTTGATTGAGGGCAGTGGGCCAAAAGTAAACGTTGCATATATCAAACTGTATTATTTTAAAATTAAATATTAATACTGCTAAACACATTTTTTATCATTTAATGTAAGAACTTTGATTTGTTAATGGATATTATTCAATAAAAGTGAATATTTGTCACTGACTGTAAACCTCCCTGCCCTAAGTGACATAACACACACCTGCATCTCGACGAAATGAATGAAGATTTACGCATGAGTTTCCAAGTTAGATGTACGATATAAAGTGTCATTCTGTTGCACTTTCCCCAGTTGAAAAGTGGAAATTCAGACTCTCCGAGTTGAATGGAATGCTTCATGAATCATTACAGCAACAACAATACAGAGTATCGCGGCTTTCCTCACAGGAGCGAGCATTTGGGGACACACATGTTGGTCCTCATGTATTCAGATAGAAGACAAAGGCAGGCCTAACACAGTCGTAAAAACCTAACTCAAGCCCCCACATTCCAAGTCGTAAATTATACTGATAAAAATCACGCCAAAATCAAACAAAGGGAGTCCAAAACAGACTACAAATCCATGAAGCCTTGCTCACTAAAGGATCAAACTCTCAACTCCTATTGGATGAGGCACACAACAGAACGTCACCTCAAACATGACATCATCAGGAGTAGAAATACCTCTGAAATGCTTTCGTGAGTTGCTTCCAGCGACTTTGCTTGCAGTGTGTGGACGCAGTTCAACGCTGCTCTCATGTGCAACCTCGTGGCACAAGGAAGTAACGTTTGACTTGAAACTGTAGCCATACAATCTCCATCTCGCTGGATGAGTTGAGATTACTCTGTGTTCAACCGAACACTCTAACGGATCCGAAGGAGACCGCCGAGCAATCTGCATCTTCATCCGTTTGCCTACAGAAGTGAAGAGATTAAAGATTTCTCTTCCATCTTCAATCAAGTTGACATTTCTGAGTTCTCCGCCAGCCCGCCGAGAATCAACAGCCGTACCACCCGCTGACAGAGCGAGGAAACGGCCTCCCGTCATCACCCGAGCCTCAAGGAACCGGGTCAGAATTAAAGGACGGAGGAAAACACATTCTACCTGTGTCCTCATGCGATTCAAGTAAGAGGTTACGTCTGGGCAGAGATAGAATATTATAGTGTGTTATTCTTGTGTTTTAAGGTTTTTGCTTGTACAGTTTACGGACTGTAATGTCCGCTCATTATTAATACTCAGGGTATTAATTATCATGAATTTGTTTTGCTGTATTGTGGTCCAACCAAATTGGACTGTTGTGCAATTTCGCCATCGCAGGTGAGACAGCAACTGAGTTCATCTATTAAAGAGTCAAATAACGCGGGACTTTTACGAGCCGTCCACCGCGTCTCTGAGTGATAAACTGACAGCTGTTTTCTCTCCCACTATCGCGAAATCGGCTTTAGGGCTGTCACTTAATTAATTCTCTCTCTCTCTCTCTCTCTCTCTCTCTCTCGTACTAACCACACACCCACACACACACACACACACTGTCACACACACACACCTTATGTGTTATAGGATTATTTTGATTTCCATATCTAATCATATCACTGTTTAGTTTGTAGTTGTAAGTTTATTGACTGCATTGTATTAATTATTAATTGATATTACTGCATAAATAAACTTTGTTTATATTACAAAGAGAAGTGTTTTGGTTTGTTTTGCATACACCTGTGTCATGCTGACGGGATGTCAGTGCTCGGATTCAAACCTTCATTCATTGTTTTTTTTTCCCGAAAATCGATATTCTTCGGATGTCAATTTTCCTAAGAAAACAATCTAATATTGAGACTGTTTTAATATTCGGTTATTACTCCCTGATTCCAGGGTGGTGCCCGTCAATGTTAATCCTTATTAATATTCTATTGATTTTTGATAATTGATAATTATCTTTGATGATTGAATTTGAATGATCAATAAGCTAGTGTTAATTTTAATTAATGTTTCATCGATGTTAACAATTAACGATTATCTTTGATAATTGTTGATTTAAAGGATTTAAAAAAGCTAACATTGATTCTCATCAATGTTCTATTGATTTTAATAAATAATAATTATCAAAATCAATAGAACATTGATGAGAATCAATGTTAGCTTTTTATATAATTAATAATTATCTTTGATAATTATTAATTATTGCTAATAACCAAACCCGCTCCTAAACGTAGCTAAAAATTGTTAGATTCAATTGATTAATCTAAATATTAATTAATAACTACAGAAATAATTATTAATTATTTCTGATAGTAACACTGATCTAAACAACCAGTAAAGCCCTACACACACACACACACACACACACACACACACACACACACACACACACACACACACACACACACACACACACAGCAGTGCATATACAGCAGGCAAGTGTTTCAAACAGCTAGACAGAGCACAGCTAAATGGAACACAATGCATTCTTCAAACTGAACTTCAATTTAACATGCATATTAAAAATGCAATGGTTATGGCGTCTCCTGTTATTTGAAAATAGACAGTTCAGACAGTCACTAAAAAAACTGGTGCACGCTTACTAAGATTACTACAGTAACCTGAAGGAAGAACAGACAGATGCACGTTGTGCACATTGTTTCATTAAGTTGGGCAGCGACTCTTCACATAATGACAAAATATGATGCACTGTGTTTTGATTATGCAAACTTTTGTACATTTTGTAACAGATTATTTTATAACAGCCTATAATAATGAATGGATGGTACACTGGAACACCAAGGCACAATGCTGCAGCCAAAGATGTTTGTCAGACATGTTATTATATATATAGTAATGAACATGTAATCGCCCCTCGAGTACTCGATGAGTACCTTAGTAATTAGTCCGATTACTCGAGTAGACAAAATGACCAAAATGCCCATCCCTAATTTCAATATAATTTTTATGTATGTTGTCACTTTCTCATTTGTGAGTCACGTTGAATAAAATGTCTGCTAAAAATGTAAGTGTCTCTTAAAACATGGTTACTGTCTCTTTAAGAACAGCATATTTCCTCACATTAAACACATGGTAGTTCTGTGCAGTTTTGCGGAGTTTGGGAGAGATGAAGATACAATGGCATGACGTAATACCATCAAGTAGAATTTTGTTTTGTTTTGTGACAAAGAAGATATTAAAGATATTTCTTATCATAGACCTAGGCTACACACTGTCCTGGATTTCTCTACCATAGACTGAGATTGCCAGATGTAATAGGATTATTTAATTAAACAATGCTGTAAAATGTTTTTGTGTAGTTAATGCATTTAGCCTACTTACTTTTATTTAACATTTAAACTGTTTTCCTGTTTAAACTGTTCTTTTGCTTCTTTTCTTGAGAGGCGATGGATTAAGGCTGAATGCATTACATTATGAAAGGAAATAAAAGCTACGAAGCACATTTCTGCAAATTAAAAATTGAGAGGCCTATTAATTTCGTTGACTCCAAATATGATTATGATTAAGAACCTGCCAAAATATGGCATTGTATCTTATGGTTATTAAAAAACTTGCAGCGATCTGTTTTTAGGCAGATAGTTGCAAGTAAATGAGATGTCCTCAGGTTTGACAAACGAATTACAGAATGATGCACACAGATGTTATACACACCCCAAAACGGGGTTTAGTCAGAATAAGAAGATGAAATATGAAGAATTAGTTTACTGCATTACCATTTTTGTCTAGCTGGCAGGGCAGAAAAGGGATTTTTGAGAGCACTGGTCTGTTCACTTATAGTGCTTGTTGTAATGTTGTGCGGTGTTTTGAGTGAATGGAACTGGTGTGTATATTGAAATGCTCCCTCACCTGACTTTATCAAGCCCGCTTCATGGGTGCGCTTCAGTGTTCACGTTCATGCGGATATGAAATGCTGCACAATGTATAATGTGTGTTCAAGCCATATTTCATTTCAGATGACTATACGCACTGTTCCACGTATCCACCTACTTACCTGCCATTTTTTGACACTGCTTCAGTTACCACTCCGTTTTAAACTGTGTTCTGTCTGGCGGTATTGAATGCCCACCTCCGATTTTGGAGCTGGCCAATCATAGTGAAGATTTTGGGGTGGCATCTGGGATGGACAATGGAGCAAACTTTCAGACAGCACTTATTTAAAGGTCACTAAAGCACGCATAGACATTTAAAAAAATCAAACCACTTATACTCTCTACTTTTCAAATAAGTTATAGATTTTGTAATGCAAAAATAAAACAAAAAATGTTAAAACAAAAAGATTAATTAAAAATGAAGAGCTGAATCAATGCCATATTTTTTATTTAATTTTTTTCCCCTCTTGTCATCTATGGCAAGGCGGGCCAAATCAAAGGTCATCACGGGCAAACTTTGGCCCGCGGGCCATAGTTTGGGCACCTCTGCTTTATATACTCTACAGAATTCTTTGATACAGAACATGACTTTAAAATGTTGTTAAATGGCCACAATGTTTGGCTATTAGTAACACACAAACTTGCTTTATGATGCCTATTTGAATGTATTTCATGTTCTTTACTGTCAGTTGTTGATTAAAAACAAAAAAGACACATTAATATCAGTCACATTTAGCACAGAACCAGCAAAGAAACAGTGCAGCGACTCTCGTCTATGGCTTCTCATTTCTAAAACTGTCCCTTTCCTTCGTGTCCTGTCAGCTTCTTCTTAGGATACGAGGAAAAGATGCAAGAAAAGGAAACAAGTACGGTGGAATCCAAGTGAAACGTATTTGTAAAATGAAATGTCCCGCTCGTTCAAGCATCATTTCAGAGCATCGCCTTTGCGCAGCTGCATTTCCTCAGAGCGCTTGCCGTTGTGTTGTTCAAATGTAATTAATTGATATATTAAGAATAAATCCTAATAATTCAAGATGCATTGTCGAAGTATGTGACAATTAATTAAAGTTTGTTAAAGCAGCGGTGAAACATGAATTAGAACTATTGTGTCAGATGTGAAGGGGAGGAGGATTTATGCATTAAGGCGCTTCGACACAAAAGATTTCCACATTATCCACCTGTGCATCCTCTCTCAAGCCTCCTCATGAAGCTTCCTCTGTCCTCCTTTCAATTGTTTTTCATATAAATATTTGCTGTGTTTTTAGACGCTGTAAAAGAACTTCAACTGCTAGAAACACATCTTCCTACACTGTGTTCTGCCTTACTCATTGCGCTGCATCTTGCTTTTTTTAGCACAAGAATGCTTTTGGTCTGAAACAGGGTCAGAAATTAACAAGTGCTCAGGGCAACAATGCCACTGAAGGTGACAAAAATGACCCCGAAATTGAAAATGTGGGGGCAGAAAAAAAAAGTGGCATTTATGATTTCTATTTCTCATTTGTAACATCGGATATATTTCTTTTTCTATTGTAGACCTAGTATATACACATATCACTTGAGTTGTTCTGAAGTTCATTTAAATTTATAGGTAACCATTTATCTGATTATTGAGTTTTAACATTATTTTAAGGAATTGATTAATTTGCTGTATTTGACGTAACACTACGACGTCATATTGTCATATATTGTATGGTTAGAAAAAAAAAAATATGCTCTTAAAATGCCCTCATAATGGAGAAAAATACACCTAAAACCTTGTTTTTCCAAAAGTTGCCCCTTAATAGAAAAATTTATTTCTGATTGTAAGGGGGTTCAGTGGAAAGGAGGAGGTGAGAACCGGCTTAAGAATATAAATAATAGTTTAATAAACAACTTAACCAAAAAAAAAAACACACAACCATAAACACACAGTACAGCTGCCTGTAATTCTTTCTTGAACTGTCGTCCCCGGCCGCCTTTATCCCTCGCGCGCCTCATCAGGCTGATTGGGGACTGGGCATGCGTCATTCCAGTCCAGCCCCGCCCTCCTCGGCTCTACACTCCTCCCGGCATTGCCTCAGGCCGGGGAGCCCCCGGCATGATGTACATCCCCCCTTCCTCTCCGGGGGGCATGTCTTGCGCCCCGACTGCCGGTGGGTCATCCCCGCCTTCCTCGACCTGGGAGGAGACAGGAGGGGAAAAACAACAACAAAACAAAATAGGCGAGGGAAAGGCCAACACGGAGCGACAGAGAGAGAGAGAGGAGAGAGAGAAAAAGAAACTCACCGGTTCTCTGATGCATCGTCGTGTGGTCCTCGATCACTCCTCCCCCCTCTCAGGCGGACGGCAGCCGCTCCTCCCCGGGTGGACCGGAGTCAGACCTCCGACCCCCAGCGGCCAGAACGCCCCTCCATGTTCCCGGCGTCCCGTGGGGACACTCCTCCGCTCCTGGCAGCGGCCCTACCACTCCACACAGTACAGCTGCCTGTAATTCTCTCGAACTGTTGTCCCCGGCCGCCTTTATCCCTCGCGCGCCCCATCAGGCTGATTGGGGACCGGGCGTGCGTCATTCCAGCCCGGCCCCACCCTCCTTGGCTCTACACTGATACTAGTCTAGTCTAATATTACTAGTCTAAATAGCCTCTTTTAAAAATGCTTTAGCCAATGGTGACATAAATGCTATACTTACTCAAGAAAATAATAATCATTAAAAAATGCTTCTCTCAAAGTCACCAGAATTTAATGCTTTGGTGTTGCTTTGGCAAAAAAGTCTCTACAATAAGGGTACACTTAAAATACATTTTTAAATATATAACAACAAAGAATAACATCTGTTGATAGATACATGTCACAAAAATGACATTTGCATGCTTTTCCTGTTACTTTTCGAACCTTAACAAGCCATTACAATTTTTGTTATACTTTGTCATTTAAGTGATATTAAATCGAATCGAGATTATATCAAATCGTGAACCTCATATTGCATATTGAACGTCCCATCCCTAGTTAAAAATATATATCTTGTATACTTACGATCATCTTGCGCTAAATATTCTGTCCCCCTCACTTTTTAAATTATTGCTACAGCCCTGCACACACACACACACACACACACACACACACACACACTGTACACATACTACCAGTCAAAAGAAGAACTTTTCAAAGATTTGGGAAATAATGAATAACTTCTATAGCAACTGTTGTGCTACTGGCTCATAATATCATGATTAATTTACTGCTGAGCATTGATGTGATGTGTGTTTACACTGAAACACAGACTGTAGTTCAGTAGAAGTTAGAATCACCTTAAACATAAATAAAGTGTGATCGCATAATGCAACATATTCAAGTGAAGATCTTGTTTCCTGCCGCTGGCCTCAGATCCGCACGCCTTGATTTATCTTGCTGTTTGGCTTTGCAGCATATGGAAACAGTTTCCAGAGGCCGGCTGTTAAACGCTCACACACAAAACACTCCTGTGACAGATCACATACACAACTCAGTGTTCAACACTCAGTCCTTAAAAATCAGCTGTGTGTTTAATATTAAAGGCAACCAGTTGTGTTATAATAAAGCAATAAGCCACAAAATGCTGCATGTTACATGGTAAAATCACTGTAATACATGGCCACAAGTAGCTTATTGCTTTTATATTTGCTTTTTTTTTTTTCAAACTTTTACAAATGTTTTGGGGATTGCTTTGCACAGCTGTTGGGAAATTATTGGTTTGAATCCATGATAAATTGCCTCAGTTTCTTTAACATGACACAATGTGACATTGCACATCATCTGTATTGTACAAGAAGGCATTTTGAATATTCAACTATTTGCTGAAAAGCAGTTCTACTGAGAAGAAAAAATGCATGAACAACCAGTAACGGAGAACAACAATGTATAGTATATGACAGGTAACATGATGTATTTTGATAAATGTCCGATTTTTCTGAATCTTTTTTGTCAATCTTTCAAATCGACACCATTATTGAATACCTTGTCAACTTAGTTTTTTTAAATAAATATTTATTTTAATTTAAATATTTAATTTAATATTAAAGTTTTAATGAGCACTCCATACCGTATGCTAACGTGATCTGTATCTTTGACTTTATCTTAGCCATCCAACACCACACGACCAAACCTGGAGGAGGGAATCACACTGTTCTCCACTCTACTCAACAACAAACACTTCCTAGTCACCTTCGTTCATGCACTTGAGCAGCAGAAAGACTTTGCCGTGAGAGACAGGTAATAGAGACAACACAAAGGAGACTGAAAATACACTCATAAAAAACATGTGCAAAAATAAAGGTTCAGATTACAGCCAAATGTCATTGGAGAATGTTTTCTAGTACTGGTGCGTTAAAGAACTCAAAACAATATAGCCCTTCAAAAACCCTAAAAGAAGATTCCAGAAGAAATTATTGTTGCTCACTTATGTGTCAGTTTAGTATCAGATTTTTTCTTAAATATTTGTCCTAAAATTCATTAAGAAAATAAAAATGAGCAAAAAATACGTTTTCAGTTAGACTTTCAAATAGTACAATATTTAGCAGATAACTGGGTGAATCAGAATATTATTATTCTGCCGATAGTGGAATAACCGCCAATATTTGTGATTGTCAGGTCACTCTGTGAGGATTATTTCTATATCTATGCATGCAACGTTATGCTGTTTTCCATATTCTGTTTGTGTTTCATCAAGTAGTAAGCGAAAATCCAACAAAACATATGTATGTTACTTAGGGGCAGTTATTGCTGTTTTTGCTAATTACTTCATGAAACACAAACAGAATTTGGAAAATGGTAAAACTTTTAAACGACACTTTTTTATGAGTAGTTTTGAATACATTTGCTTGCAGCTCCTCTTTAAAGGGTTAAAAGGTGAAAAGTAAAATTATCGGTTTCGGTAGAAGCCACAATGAGCTGTGAATTATCGTCATTTTCACAATTGTTGTATCGACTTCAGTGAGCTCTTAATCATGGTGTGGGTTTCAGCCACATTTAGCTGTGAATTATCGGTTAATATTGAGTTAATAATAAGATGTTTTGGTTACAGATTTTGGTATCTATCAAATCTGAGCACAGTTGTTGAGATCTTCATGAAAATAGAGGACACATGAGATAACTCCTTTTTGTCTCAGGAGAAACACCTGAGCAGCAGCAGACTTCAGCAAACATCTCAATTGCCTCATCACTGTCTAGAAGAAACAACTGAGATGTTAAATATCTCATTGTGATTTTTCTTTCCTGTTGGGATGGTTGCTGAATCTAAGGTGCTACTAAAAACCATCAAGGAACATTCATTTATAAGGGGAAACTACGGCTGGCCGATATATTGAACATAATCATGATGATATTACTGATGATATAAAATTAAGCAATATCGTGAATATAGCAATGGTTTTAATGTGCTGTTTTTTTGGCCATTAAGTTTCATAAAGTGTGCATCAGAAGACTAATTTCAGGGTTCTTCACAGCTGCAAAATTAATCAAAATAATATCAAAAAGGCGATATGGTCATATGTGATTATTAAACTTCAAAAGGCTCCATTAAAAACAAATAAATGTGTGTGCTTTAGGTGCATTTTGAAATCACAGTACTGCAGATTTAAGCAATGGTGCAATTCCATAAAATTGATTATACAAATCTCCAAAGGCGGCACAGTATAACAGAAGAGGAGACAACAGCGTTTCACCAGACTGTCAAATACACACTGCACTTTCAGTGTCAAAATAAAAGCTCCAGGTGAAGGTGAAATAATAGAACAGATATATATTACTTTTGTATAAAACAAATCTAATCCTTAAAATAATAATGATAATTGATTTTATAATAATAAACTTGACTGGGTCCCAGAGGAAGAATTTAGTATTATGCAATGGTCAATAGCCAATTTCATTTTGAAATACTATAGATCTACTTGGCTGCAGTGGCTGTTTGGATTAAATTATGGTTCATGTGATTACAAAAACAAACACTTTTGAGCCATTTCAGAGCAAATACATACAGGTGCATCTCAATAAATTAGAATGTCGTGGAAAAGTTCATTTATTTCAGTAATTCAACTCAAATTGTGAAACTCGTGTATTAAATAAATTCAATGCACACAGACTGAAGTAGTTTAAGTCTTTGGTTCTTTTAATTGTGATGATTTTGGCTCACATTTAACAAAAACCCACCAATTCACTATCTCAAAAAATTAGAATACATCATAAGACCAATAAAAAAAACATTTTTAATGAATTGTTGGCCTTCTGGAAAGTATGTTCATTTACTGTATATGTACTCAATACTTGGTAGGGGCTCCTTTTGCTTTAATTACTGCCTCAATTCGGCGTGGCATGGAGGTGATCAGTTTGTGGCACTGCTGTGGTGGTATGGAAGCCCAGGTTTCTTTGACAGTGGCCTTCAGCTCATCTGCATTTTTTGGTCTCTTGTTTCTCATTTTCCTCTTGACAATACCTCATAGATTCTCTATGGGGTTCAGGTCTGGTGAGTTTGCTGGCCAGTCAAGCACACCAACACCATGGTCATTTAACCAACTTTTGGTGCTTTTGGCAGTGTGGGCAGGTGCCAAATCCTGCTGGAAAATGAAATCAGCATCTTTCAGCAAAAGGAAGCATGAAGTGCTCCAAAATTTCTTGGTAAACGGGTGCAGTGACTTTGGTTTTCAAAAAACACAATGGACCAACACCAGCAGATGACATTGCACCCCAACTCATCACAGACTGTGGAAACTTAACACTGGACTTCAAGCAACTTGGGCTATGAGCTTCTCCACCCTTCCTCCAGACTCTAGGACCTTGGTTTCCAAATGAAATACAAAACTTGCTCTCATCTGAAAAGAGGACTTTGGACCACTGGGCAACAGTCCAGTTCTTCTTCTCCTTAGCCCAGGTAAGACGCCTCTGACGTTGTCTGTGATTCAGGAGTGGCTTAACAAGAGGAATACGACAACTGTAGCCAAATTCCTTGACACGTCTGTGTGTGGTGGCTCTTGATGCCTTGACCCCAGCCTCAGTCCATTCCTTGTGAAGTTCACCCAAATTCTTGAATCAATTTTGCTTGTCAATCCTCATAAGGCTGCGGTTCTCTCAGTTGGTTGTGCATCTTTTTCTTCCACACTTTTTCCTTCCACTTAACTTTCTGTTAACATGCTTGGATACAGCACTCTGTGAACAGCCAGCTTCTTTGGCAATGAATGTTTGTAGCTTACCCTCCTTGTGAAGGGTGTCAATGATTGTCTTCTGGACAACTGTCAGATCAGCAGTCTTCCCCATGATTGTGTTGCTTAGTGAACCAAACTGAGAGACCATTCTGAAGGCTCAGGAAACATTTGCAGGAGTTGATTAGCTGATTGGCATGTCACCATATTCTAATTTTTTGAGATAGTGAATTGGTGGGTTTTTGTTAAATGTGAGCCAAAATCATCACAATTAAAAGAACCAAAGACTTAAATTACTTCAGTCTGTGTGCACTGAATTTATTTAATAAACGAGTTTCACAATTTGAGTTGAATTACTGAAATAAATGAACTTTTCCACGACATTCTAATTTATTGAGATGCACCTGTATAATAAAATATTGTCAACAGGCTGAAAAATATTGAGATATAATTTTTTTCGCCGTATCTCCCATCCCTAGTAGAAACTACAGCACAGTGGAGACTAGTTGCATTACTCAAAATAATTGAGTGCTTTGATTTTGATCTTTGACACACTGTACACATGAATGCCATCATGATCTGTGCCTGAGCTGCTCCATCAATTGAAGAGTACTGTATAGGGTTTTACATGTGTGGAATAGATGTCCAGCGAGGGAGATTTCATCTGTACAGAGCTATTCATCACAATGGTTCTTCAGAGAGCTGGACATTCCCCAAATTTCCTCATCACTCACTTTTTTTTTAAGGTGCAATCTAGCCTCTCTGCTCACAGTCGCCCTCCATGGTAAACTTCAATACTACACAAGCATCATGAAGGACTTGTTGGTGGATTTGATTGACGCTTCAGCCTCCAAAAACCCCAAATTGATGCTCCGGCGAACAGAATCAGTGGTAGAGAAGATGCTCACCAACTGGATGTCCATCTGCATGTACAGCTACCTGAAGGTGCGTACCCAATAACACTAAACTAGCCATGAGTGGAATACATGATTTTGACTTCACTGGGAATGTTTCACCTTTCCTGCTTAAAAAACAAAAATCCAAAAAGCAAAGCTTAAGCTGGTCAAACTGGTCAACCAGTTAAATTTTGGAAGATGATTAACCAGCTCAACCAGGTCCCCACCAGTTTAGCCAATATGCCAGTCCTAATTAGAGTGGCCAAGATGGTCCTTCACATTTGAAGTTAGTCCCGCATAGCCAGAATTTTGATTTTTGACACAAAGTCTGGTCCAGTTTCAGGTAAAGAACTGCCCACTTAAACAGGAAGTGACCATCTGATAGACATGTAAAGCAACCAACCACACTTTTGTCACATGTTATGTGCTAACTAGGGTGGGTTTATCTGAAATAAACAACCCGGTCTTGTGACAAGTCTTAGTATGAGATGACAAAATCTTAAGAAATCATAGTTGATTTGTACGAAAGCATACTTTTACTGCCATATAAAAAAAGAAAAAAAAGAACCAATGAACAAATAAGTGTAAGACCTGAACCAAACCAAAACTTGACCATGACTTGATAGGAAAATAACTTTTGTGTTCAACAGAAGAAAGAAAATATCAGGGTTTAGAATTAGACAAGGGAAGCGTTATACAGGTTTTGACACACATCTGTCATTTGTATTATATTAATAACTATAGAATGAGTAACCAAATTTGTTCACAAACTTTTCCTTTCTTAAAATAAAGAGTTGGATTGGAGGCTAGCTAAAATTTGATGCCTGTATTGTATCGATTTGAAATTACGTTTGTTGATTGGTTGGCCTAAAACCTTTTCGTACGAGTCAAGATATCTTATGATTATGCCATCTCGAGTAAGAAGTATCCAGATTTTCTTGTGTTCAACCTGTAATGTTGTGCTGGTTTAATATTGTGTTGAAAACAACGATATTGTATAAGCACGTGCATAACTAATAGGGCATCCAGAAAGCTTTCATTCATCAGACATTCAATGCAAAATGCCAAACTTTTGTGCTGCTCGGAACTGTGCCAGGAAAAGCACCCAATATTATTTAGCTTTCTTTAGGTTTCCTGAGAGGTTTGTGTTTATTTTTGCTATAACAATATAACCAATCTTTCTGTTGTTTTTATAAGCAGACGATTCATTTGAAACTAATCCTTACCGAGCAACGTAAGCCAATTTTGCATCTGCGTGCCACGTAAGATGCTTGAATACATTTGACAACCTGTGAAGTAATGCATGTTGAGATCAGTGATTACTTTTACTAGGGTGTATTCCAAATAATAAGTCTGTTTGTGCCTGTTATTAGTGAACTAGATTTGCACGCATAACTTGTCAACAGAAGGTAGAGACCACTAACCTAGTAAACTCTGATACAAATCCAGTGATTATAAGTGTTCATTTTATCAGCCCAGTTCCTTTAGGTACTTTTCTACAATCAGGCCAAACGGTTTTTATTGTGGAAGCCTTCTATACCGATCCTGGCACGTTGGCACAGTCATAATTTATTTTTCCACTTTGGTGCTGCGAAATCAGGATTAGAATAGACTGTGCTGAGAATTCCGACCTGAGAATGGTTTGTAATCGTACCATACCATGCTCAAGTGTAAATGCTTCTGGAACTGTCACTTACCGCACTTAGAACTGGTGGAAAAAGCATTTTTTTGTTTGTTTTTTTTTTTTCAGGTATTGCATGAAATTGCATAAAATCCGTTTTTTTCACAGATTTGAAGATCAAAGTAATTGTTTGTATACAATATTGATCAGACAGTTAATGAACGGACTGTGGGAGGTGCCATCTGACACTGAGACTAGGTTGAACTTGACGTCTCCAACTAGTAGTCCAGCTGATAAATGCTGTGTTCACACTGTGTTGGAATTACTGTAAATACGAGATGGCAACTCGGAGCTATTGACAATCTGGGACCATGAAAGTAATTTGTTACTATGGCAACACCAAAGTAATTCACCTCTTTATGTTCTTGCAAAATGTTTATAAACAAAGAAATCTCTCCAAGTAATACAATGGCATATGAAACAGAAATATATAACTCTGACTGTTGAGGCCGCTGTCGTATTGGTTCTTTCGACATGATCTCACGACTGTCTTAGGGTTTACATCTTGTAATTAAGAGTTCTATGAAGGCTTGTATGCTTTTTACAGGTCAGAATCTCATAATCACGGTAATTCCGACATGACGTGAATGCACCATAACTACCTAAATGAGCTTTGTGCAGCTCACAACCAGTTTCAAGCTGGATTTAGCTTCAGGAGAGTTGCTTATGATCACTCAAATACACTGACTCCACGAGCATTCCCAGCATTCATAAACCGTTTTTATTGTTGCTCCATTAGGAGACGGTAGGTGAACCGTTCTTCCTGCTGCTATGTGCCATCAAACAGCAGATCAACAAGGGCTCGATAGACGCCATCACCGGAAAGGCGCGCTACACACTCAACGAGGAGTGGCTTCTGAGAGAAAACATTGAAGCCAAACCACAGGTTTGTCCTTTTGATTGACTGGCACTGATGATGCTGAAGTTAAGTGGATACACTGCAAAACAACTGGAACAAAAAATGTAATATCTAAAAATCCTTAAAACAAGATTTACAAGTTTGATCATCTTTTTTAAGCATAAATCTATTTGTGTGGTTTATGCTTAAAACAAGAAAAAGCTATTTGCTAATGGGATGGAAAAACAAACTTTATTTGAGACTGTATATTGGGTCTGTTCCTAAACTTAGTGAGCTGCCTCGCTGTCTTCTTCCTACATAGGCAATTGTCTTCTATGGCAGCATCCTTACTGTATGCTTCAGTAGAGAGTGATTTGAAACGCTCTTCATAGGCGGCAGCTCCACGCATCGTTCAAATAGCGCTCCTCACGCACAGAGCACGGGACACTCCACTCGCAACTGAATTCAAGTGATGCGAGAGGAACGATGCGATACTCAAATGAGCATACATATACACAGAACATACATTTTGGGTAAAAGAATCAGTATTTAATTGTTTTAAACTCATTTCTATCAATACTTTTCAGTACTGAATGGATTATACTGTAAGTATATTTTTAATCAAAATTGCTCTCGCTTCATCCGCCATCTTAGATTTCTTTTTCACCTAGCGAATCACATCATTCTGGGATATATGCAATGATACCTCAGAATAAGATATCTTAGTAGGCAGGATAATTAAGGTACCTACCATCTGGAACAGGTGTCAGGAGTGCGCCAATGTTGCCTTGAAATGCTTCCTCCAGAGGACGGTTACTAGATTTTGGAACAGACCCACATTCTCTGAAATTAAGTTGTATTAATTTACAGTTGTGCTTTTTAAGTAAATTGATCTCGTTTTAAGGATGTTTGGATATTTTTACCAAAAAACAAAACAAAAATACTGTACTGCATGTAATTCTGTGCAGTTCAGTTCAATGCAGTTTAATTCAGTTTCCCATTACTGAAGGTGCTAAGGGATGAGTTGACATCTGGTCTCTTGTGTGTGTGTGTTCCAGAACATTAACGTGTCATTTCAAGGTTTTGGGATGGACTCTGTGAGTGTGCGTGTGATGAACACAGACACGATCTGTCAGGTGAAGGAAAAGATACTGGAAGCTTTTTACAAGAACCTGCCCTTTTCCCAATGGCCCCGTGAAGAGGATGTTGAGCTGGGTAAATAATCACTCAAGGAAACGGCTGTTCATTGCTCGGCTCATTGATGATTGTTACATTTGGGTCATTCTTTGGATACGATGTTTGTTCATGCTGGATGAAAAGTTGTTTGGATTAGAATTTTTAGGATACGAAAATTAGATCCAGAAAAGGTGCTTTGCTGTTGCCAGGACAAATTAGCATTTACACCTCAAATGTGATGCGGTCATATGCGTTTTGACCACAATCGTATGTGTTTTTGTGATCCAATCACTAAACGTTTTAGACCTTGTTTAGACCTGTATTTTGACCACATGTGATCTGATCACCAAAAACGCATCTAAATACCAGGTGTAAACGGAGTCTTAGTGCTTGGGTTAATGGCTGATCTTGAACTTTAATCCAATACCCAATTGTCTCATATTTTAACATTTTAACATCTATTTCATTTTCCATAAAGTGTTGCCTAACAGGGTGGAATGTGTATGAGTGGGAAATTTGCTTGTTGAAGAACAATCTGGAATAATTGTAACAGTGCCCTCTTTGCAACCTGAACTTGTTCAGAATGTTAAATCTTTGTGACACCTGCACTAAAAACAATCTAGACACAGCGCAACAAATGAAACAGAACGCAGGTGTCTCAATGTGCGTTTTTGAAACCTGAAGTTATTTTTAACATGACACAGTGTCTAAAAATGTGCCAGTCCTCCATGAGACACTGAAGAAACAGCGAGACGCGGTGCAGCAGGTATGGACGTTCGTCCAGCGCATGTTTAATCAAAATCAAATCAAATCACTTTTATTGTCACACAGCCATATACACAAGTGCATTGGTGTGTGAAATTCTTGGGTGCAGTTCCGATCAACATAGCAGTCGTGACAGTGATGAGACATATTCCAGTCTACAATAACATCAAATTAACACAACACAATTTAAAGTCTAATATACACAGGAAAACAATGGAAAAACAGAGCAGATGCAGGCAAAAACACGTTCAGTGTGAACAGCCCCTAACTCGTCCGTTTGCGCGTATCTGTGAGTGAGAGCGCATGCTTAGAAACAATTTCGGACGGCCTATATATTTTTCCATAAATTACAAACCCGAACCCAACTTAAAAAAACTCAGCTGTCCCAATCCCAGAGGCTTATAACATGAACCACTCCAAGAGCGCTGACAACAGCGTATCCGTGCATGTACCCAGAACATCATGTCACCCCTCAAGCATTTTTTGCGGAGCTTTCCTACCAGGGCGGGGGCCCCCCGACGTCTGGGGCCCCACGCAATTGTGTGGTGGTTAAAACCGCTACTGTGTGTTGTGGTTAGGGTCGCGGGAATGTTCGTTCTGTGCTGTGTGCTGATCAATAAAAATCTGAGATATAATTCTGCCCTCAAAGTCTGTGAGCATGCCGTTGCTGGATTTCCATGGATATGGAAGGATTTGGGTTTTTCAGTGGTCCATTCTTAAACCATTACAGTTAATATGTTGATAAAATGATTAAAATTAAGGTATTATTGGGGCCTGTGTAGCTCAGTGGTAAAAGACGCTGGCTACCACCCCTGGAGTTCGCTAGTTCGAATCCCAGGGCATGCTGAGTGACTCCAGCCAGGTCTCCTAAGCAACCAAACTGGCCCGGTTGCTAGGGAGGGTAGAGTCACATGGGGTAACCTCCTCGTGGTCGCTATAATGTGGTTGGTTCTCGGTGGGGCGCATGGTGAGTTGAGCGCGGATGCCGCGGTGGATGGCGTGAAGCCTCCACATGCGCTATGTCTCCGTGGCAATGTGCTCAACAAGCCACATGATAAGCTGCACGGGTTGATGGTCTCAGATGCAGAGGCAACTGGGATTCATCCTCCACCACCCAGATTGAGGCAAATCACTATGTGACCACGAGGACTTAAAAGCACACCAGGAATTGGGCATTCCAAATTGGGTGAAAAAGGAAAAAAATATAAAAATAAATAAATAATAAAAAAAAAATAATAAAGGGATTGTTGATTTTTTTTTAATCATTATTACATTGCAGGAAATATATACATATATACAGTATATATATATATATATATATATATTCTGTGGTAGTGGGGGCAAATGGCCAATCAAGGAAATTATGAGTTTGTTGCAGCACCATGGTTTATCTTTTAATGAATATTTATAGTAATAATAATATATCATTACTGAATATGTCATAAAAAAAATATATTATATCAAAAAGTAGTAGTAGTAGTAGTAGTAGTTAATTGTAGTAGTAAATAATAAAAACAGTAATAAATAATTTAAAAAATCATAAAAACAGTTAGTCTCTTTCACTCTGTTCTGTGTGCGAATACATTTTCATAGTATATAGTAGTAAAATGCACTAAAATACTATTATTTAGTAATACATTTCTTTTTACTTCACAAGCACCCAGTGCCAACACCTAAAAAGTAAGCGCGCAGCCCTGTCTTTAAAAACATATTGTCAATATTTGTCTTATTTTGTGCAAATATGCAGCTAAACTTTTAATATAATCCACCTGCGGGCAGTTTCACTCCATGTTTATAATGTAATTTGAGTTTTTCCCCCCTCATGGTCAGAAAATACATCACATACAGAGAATGAACTTTATAGTCAGTTATGTTGATGCAGTTTCTTGTTTGAGTCTCAGTTGTATGATTGATTTGTGCTGTTTATAGTCAATTTTGCATTACATGTTGTGTCTCTGTTGTGTAGAATGGTTTCCAGAGGGTCGCAGTAGTAGAATACTACAAGATCTGGACAACACTTCTTTAATGGAGGATGGCAGAAAAAAACTCAACACCATTTTCCACTATCAGGTGTGTGTGTGTGTGTGTTTTGCTCAATGAAGCTCATTGCCCATTACCCTGATGACCTTTGACCTGTTGACCTGTCTCTCGCAGATTCCAGATGGAGCGTCTCTGGCCATGAGCATGAAAGATCAGAGAGAAAACACGCTGGGCAGAGGTAATGACCATCACACGCTTGTCCCTTACATTTCAGCCAAACACATTCGATCTTGAGATGTTCTTAAGTCATTTTATTCTGGCTAATGAAGTGCTCTTTGTTCATTAACAGTTAAAGATCTGGACACAGAGAAATATTTTCATCTGGTAAGTGTGCTGGAAGTCTCACACACACTAGAGCTTGCAAATATGTTTTGATCATACTAAGACATAATAATATATACTTAAGAATCATTAATCAAGAGTTAATATACTTTGATTTATCATTTGAAGACAACAGTATTTGTGGCGTAATGTTGATTACCAAAAAAATTTATTTCGACTCGTTCCTCCTTTTCTTTTAAAAAAGCACAAATCTGTGTTCCAGTGAGACACTTACAATGGAAGTCAATGGGGTCAATTTTTGGAGGTTTAAATGCAGAAATGCAAAGCTTATAATTTTATAAAAGTATTTACATTAATTCTTCTGTTAAAACTTGTGTATTATTTGAGCTGTAAAGTTGTTTAAATCAATTTTTAAAGTCATTTTAGAGTTTTAGGGTTTGTTGACATTCCATCGTCATGGTAACGAAGTTGTAAAATTGTCTATAACTTTACACAGATGCAGTTAGTAAGTGATTTTATCACAACAAAATCATGTTTACACACATATTGTTTATGTCTTGTGTCTATACTTTTGAAACAGTGAGTATTTTAATGTTTACAGATTGACCCCATTGACTTCCATTGTAAGTGTCTCACTGGAACACAGATTTGTGCTTTTTTAAAAGAAAAGGAGGAACGAGTCAAATACATTTTTGTGGTGATCAATATTATGCCACAAATGCTGTCGATTGAGTTTAACTTGTATTGAACCCGGAATATTCCTTTAAAGCAATAAGCTACTTGAGGGAAACACTGCAGTGTATTTATTGTGTTTATTTAGAGTCCCACAGACACACTACATTAACCCCTCAACCTAACCCTAACCTTACCTTAGAAAAAATAGCCTTGGTTTTACTACAGTAACCATGGTTTCACGTGGGAACGAGTGTGATCATCAGACCCCGCCTCCTGATCCAACCCTTCTCTGCACTCCCTGACATTCACCGTGACCAAATCACTGCGATGAAATCAACATTTATATTCATTTTTATCCATTATTATCTATTATTATCTATTATTATATCTATTAAATATCTTTATTGATTTTCAAAGTTTCTTTCACCCACAAGAGTAAAAAATACAAAACTTGTATATATGGCTTCAAAACAAATTCAAAAAGACACTGTTCATCAAACATGTTAACAAATTGAAATTCCCATTCTCACCAATACTGTCTCCCCTCAACACATCCAACCACCCACTCCTAGTGTTACAAGTTGTAGAATACATGTAAAGGGAGGGGGAAGATGAAAAAAAAAAAAAATGGAGGTGGGGACTTGCATAGACATACCAAGTCTATGCAAGTCCCATTGGTCATCTGTTAAAACTACTCCAAGATCAGATTCCCAAGCCCTTTTCAAATTTTCAATAGAGTGTGGACTGATGTTGTTAATGAGCTCATAAATGGGATATCCACACTGTAATCCGTGTAGATGTGGATCTCCAAGCCCCTATAGGACAGGGGACCTTTCTCTTGTGCCAGCTGCATTATTCGTTGCTTCATCTGGGAATGATGAATACAGGCTATGAAGGGACGTGGTGTGCCATCTTGTCTCCTTTGGATGGCCACCCTATATCCACAGTTAAAGGGTGGAGGAAGACGTCGGCACTAAGTATTTCTCCTAGGTAGGATTCAATAAAAGAATTCGGTTGGGTGCCTTCCACTCCCTCTGGTATGCCTGTTATACGGATGTTACACCTCCTGGACCTGTTCTTGAGGTCGTCGACTTTCAGCTTCAGTTGCTCATTCTCCTTTGTCAGGTTACCAATTACAGATTCTAGTGTAGATATTCTCCCCTCGAAGTCGTTCATTGACGTTTCAATAACCTGTATTGTCTGGTCATGTCTGGCAATAGTGGCGTGGCTAGAAGAAATTTGTGCCGTCAGGTTTGCAATAATTCGCTCCTCCATGCCAGCGAGTAATTTCTGTATATCAGTCAGGGATACTGTAGGGTTATTGCCTCCACCATGCGTGGGGACATCGCAAACTAGGGATCAGATGCTAAGTCACCATCTTGTCTACCATCGCTCTCGTTTTCAGCTTTTTTGCCTTTAGAGGCAGTGGTTTTGCCCATGTTGGACTGAATATAATGGACACCAAGTCAGAAGACAAACTTAAAAGCACGCTCTCCAAGTCTGAGATGAGTGAGAAATCCAGCAAATGAATGTCAAATGGTGACAGAGCTGTTCCAACTTGCTGCCTACTCTGCCGTTCGCCAAACCAGAACTCCTTTTATCTATTATGTTAAGTAATATTAAAGGAAATATTAAGAGTGGAAACAGGAAATCGGATGGGAAAAAGAGTGCGAAAAAAACCTGGATTCGAATCGTGGTCGCTGGGACAACAGTACACATTCACACACCGTCTTTACACCCCATGCCACTGCAGCGACATCTATTGTTTAGTTTGTTGTATATTACTGTGGTTCCACCAGACTACTAGGGTGCAGATAGACACTCCATTTATTTTATTACTTTATTACTGGGGTGCATTTGCTAAAAGCATTGTTAGCCAATTATGGTTGCAATTTCCATCGTCACCAACATAGTTTCCACAAACAATTGCAAACAGCATCGCTAAGTAGTGTGTTTGAAACTACAATCAAGTCGTATTTATTTGTATAGCGCTTTTCATAACACACATTGTTTAAAAGCAACTTTACAGAAAATTATGCTTTAACAGAAAATGATGCTGTTAAAGTCCTCATTGTGTGGTACAAATGAATAACAAGATAAAAAAAGCATGTCTTAAAAATGATTGTTTTTAGGCCCCAATTGAGCAAAAACTGCTTTTTTCTGGGTTTTTTTTAGTTTTTTTGGGGGGGGGGTGGGGGTGGGGGCAGACTGTGGCATTCTGAAACGTCATGTAAACATGAATGCTGTTTACGGCGTTAAAGGGATTAAGAGAAATCGGTTTATTACACCTTGGTTTGCTGCTGCCACTTACATAGTGCATGTAAATGTGAAGACAGCTATCGTGTCTTAAGTAGCTTTCTCAACTCTACGGTGAAAAAAATCGCCATTGGCTAGTAAATTTTAGTTTTTACTCACCAGACTTTTGCCGACATGTAAGCATCATGCAACTGAAAACTGGAAAAAAAAAAAAAGGGGGCAGCTTCACATATATACGTATATAGTATACATATACAGTATATGACTTCACACAATATAGTAAGTGAAATTGTACATTTCATTTTTATTTTTCACTTTTGTTCATTTTAATCACATTTCAGCTTATGTATTTCACATTCTATTAATTTATATGATGTCATGAAAATGCATTTTTAATAATGTTGTCTCAGTTTGAAATTTCTTACACATTTTTAACAAAATATTTACAAGTTAACAACCTAATAATAAAAATAGAATTACTCATATAACAATTATTTAGTAATTATATTGTAAAAATAATAATTTAAGTACTACTATATCAAAACTACTATGCAAAAAAAAAAAAAAATGTACCAAACCCTTGCATAGATGTGGTATGAGCATATTTGTAAAAAAAAAAAAATTATATTTACAGTGTTTCATGAAGTTAAAAGTTTTCATATTTTATGATTCTGGTTTTAAATATTTATGTATTTACACATTTATTACACTTACTACATTTTGTAACATGTTTGTTTATGTGTACTCGTGCGATTTACACTGATATGTATAACAAGTACTAAATTGGTACTGTCTCTTTTAGAGAATGGCTGCTCCATGTGCAAGTGTTTACGGTTTAATGAGCACAGTGCACATTAACAAGAGAGAAGTTGCATGTTGTTTTTCCCTCATCCGTGCAATGTATGATTAGAAATAATGTTTCTTTTTATCTTTTTGATCACCAACTGACTGTAAATAACAGAAAGGATTTTAAAAGAGACATGAAATGAAAATGGGGTGCCTGGGACTTGTCTTTGGATGCAAAATACATGGAACGAAGCAAAAGGAAACTTTTACTTGTATAATGTGTATGACTTGCTCCTAAAAATATTATTGTACACGTTCTCAAATTCATATCTACAAGCTCTTTTGAATTTTCTAACAGACTTCAAAAAGGTGTGTTACTGGGGCCTGGGTAGCTCAGCGAATAAAGACGCTGACTATCACCCCTGGAGTCATGAGTTTGAATCCAGGGTGTGCTGAGTGACTCCAGCCAGGTCTCCTAAGCAACCAAATTGGCCTGGTTGCTGGGGAGGGTAGAGTCACATGAGATCACCTCCTCGTGGTCACAATAATGTGGTTCTCGCTCTCGGTGGGGCGTGTGGTGAGTTGTGCGTGGATGCCACGGAGAATAGCATGAAGCCTCCACACATGCTATGTCTCCACGGTAACGCGCTCAACAAGCCACATGATAAGATACGTGGATTGATGGTCTCAGATGCGGAGGCAACTGAGATTCGTCCCCCGCCACCCGGATTGAGGCGAGTCACTACGCCACCATGAGGACTTAGAGCGCATTGGGAATTGGGCATTCCAAATTGGGGAGAAAATCATGCTGCACTACATGAAATTACACTCCCAGAGATATAACACTAAACACAGATGTTCATAAAGAGTCACAGGCCGATGAATTATAAGTCATATTAAAGTGTATATGAATAGTTCCACATGGCAGATGCCAGATGGAAATTAATGTAGTCTAGGATCTATATGAACCATATAGATATACACAGTATGGTTTATTAACCCTCTCACAACATAGTTGAAAAGTAGGATTTATTTCTTATGGGAGTACTTATGACTTTTAAAGGGGCAGTTCAACAGCATATAATAGGTGGCTGTGTTGTCTGTAGCCCACCCGTAATAAGGGCTTGGCTTCTGCTTGAATGTAAGAAGCACTCTATACAGAGAGGACTTGTGAGGAGATGGACACCACATCCAGGTTATAAAATCTCGTGAACGTATTTTGTGAGGACCATCCTGCTGCCAAACATATGTCCTGTAAGGACACACCGTTTGTCCACTCCCATAAAGAGGCCATGCCTCTGGTTGAATGCACTTTGACATCAATAGGGCAATTCATGTCCTATGATTCATAAGCGAGGGCAATTGCATCAACGATCCAGTGGGAGAGCCTTAGTTTGGAGACAGACATTCCATTTGTGCATCCTCCATAACAAATAAAGAGCTGATCCGACAGCCTTGACGGATGCGCTCAACATATGTATGCAATGCCCTCACCGGGCAAAACATATGCATAGATTGCTCTTCATCTGAAATAAATGGTGGGGGAAAGAAGGCTTGCAAATGAACCACCTGAGCCCTGAAGGTGTTGATAACACCTTAGGCACGTAGCCTTTTCTAGGTTTAATGGTGGCTTTTGACAGATCTGGACAAAACTCCAGGCATGAGCTGTCAGTCGACAGCGCCTGCATGTCACCCACCCATTTAAATGAGGCCAAAGCCAATAGGAAAAGAACCAAAAACCAAAGTCTTTAAGAAAAGAATCTGCAGCTCAACAGATTCCAGTAGCTCAAATGGGGAGTTTGTGAGTGCCTTCAGCACCAAATTTAAGTCCCAAGTTGGCACCTTAGCAGGGTGAGGGAGGTTCATACACCTCGCTCCCCTAAGGAACTTTATGACTAGATTATGTTTGCCTATCGATGAGCTAGCCTCCAGGGCATGGTATGCCGAGATAATCGCTACATAAACCTTAAGCCTTGACGGGGTAAGGCCAGCATCCAGCCGCACTTGAAAAAATGCCAAAATCTCAGCTATGGGGCAATTCACCGGGTCTTTACCACGTGAAGAGCACCAATTTGCAAACACGTGAATTTAAGTGCATCGAGGTGACTAAAATGGTGTTCATCACCGACTGAGCCAATTCTGGCTCGTCCGATGTGCTCCACTCAGAGGCGACACGTTTAGGTTCCACAGCTGTATCTGGGGATGCCAAATCGTGCCTTGTGCTTGAGAGAGAAGTTCTCTCTTCAGCGGTATTTATCATGGAGGGATGTCTAGTATTTCTATCATCTCCGGAAACCAGGACTGATTGGGCCATTTCATCGCAATTAACAGAACTGCTGATGACAGAATGAAGGATCCGCACCGTGGGAAATGCATACTTGCATTTCGCCGTCCATTTGTGAGCCAGCACGTCCACGGCCAGCGGGGCTTGGGACATGGAGTACCTAAGGGGACAGTGGGCATTCTCTGTGGAGGCGAATAGGTTGACTTCCGCTTTGCTGACTATTTCCCAAATACTCATCACTGTCTGAGGATGAAGTCTCCATTCTCCTGGTAATGCTCCCTGACATGACAACAGATAATTCAGACATGTGTCGCACACAAATGAGAGGAAATGACGTCTGCTCCATTGAATGAGGCGTTGTGTCATGCTCATTGACTGTGGCGATCAGAGTCTGCCCTGGCGATTTATGTATGCCACTACTGTTGTGTTGTCCAAACGAATCAGAATGTGGTGATTCACAATGTCAGAATGAAAAGCTCTCAAAGCTAGAAAAATAGCCAGTAGTTCTAGGCAGTTGATGCCCACGCCCGTTTCACACCTGTCCAGGTGCTTTAAGTCGGGCATCCATTGCACACTGGGCCCCAACCTGTGTTGGATGCATCTGTGTTCACCATTTTTCTTCTGAAAATTTTACCCAGCATAACACCCTGTTGGTAGAAGGCCGGCACTGTCCATGGTGCTAGATATGCCAGACAGCGGCGAGTCAGGCTCTAGGCGCGATGTGGAATGTGTCGCTTGAGCCAGTACTGGAGAGGTCTCATGTGTAACAGACCTAATGGTATGACGGCAGATGCTGCTGCCATAAAACCCAGTATTCTCTGAAATGAAATGTTTTCCCCAGTTTTAACTGAGACAGACATTGAATAATGGTCTGTACGTGCTCGTTCATGAGGTGTGCACGTATGCTCATGGAGTCAAGTTGAACTCTTAAAAAAGGAGATTTGCTGGCTGGGGAAAAGTGTGCTTTTCGCCCAGTTGACTTTAAGGCCCAGATTTTTTAGATGGCAAAGCAGCAAGTCTCTGTGTTTGCTCAGTAGTGCCTCTGATTGGGCTAGTAATTAACCAATCATTGAGGTAATTCAAAACACATACACCATTCATTTTCAATGTGGCGAGAGCCGCATCGATACATTTTGTGAACGTGCGGGGAGCCAAAGACATCCGAAACGTGAATCTCAAAAACCGCCTGTGATGAGGTGCAATTGTACTTGAAAGTACGTGTCCTTCAGATCTATTGATGCATACCAGTCCTGAGGACAGATGTGTGATAAAATCTGTTTCTGAGCTAACATTTTGAATGGATGCTTCGCGAGCACATGATTCAAGCATCTCAGATCTAGAATGGACTGAAGCCCACCATCTTCGGAACAAGAAAATTGCGGCTGTATACCCCCACTGTGTGTGTCGCAGTCTGGGACAGTCTCTGTCACGTTTTTTTGAAAGGAGACAGTGAATCTCCACGTGCAAAGCGAGGTGGCCATGTAAAACTGAATTGTATTACCGTACTAGATTGTTTTTAACACCCAGTCTGACACACCCATGAGGGCTCGACAAACGTTCACATAGCGGGACAGCGGGATTATTGATTTGCTCATTATAGGAGATAGAGCGCCGCTCACCATAGGGAAACAATTGAGAATAATGTATGGGGTGTATGATACGTGAAGAGAAAATGGCCCTTTTCTGAGAATGTGTGAGTGTCCCATGTTTGTACAATGGGCACTTTTTTCTCTTTTGTTAAAACAATCTTTGTTTGAGTAATACACACAGAAGCAACATTTTGAACAATGTCCCGTTCCCGATGAATAGTACTGGGGAAGAGGGGAGAAACACTGTGCCTCAAATTGAGCCTTCTTCGGCTCTGGGCCATGAATAATGGTGAGCTCTGGGCTCCTCTTCACTGGGCTGGGCATGTCAGGAACATTTCTGCTGTCCAGCCGGGGGTTTTCCATCAGTGTGTTTTTCGCGCTGAAATGGCGGGTACTTACGCTTGGGCCACGGTTTGCGTGGCTTCACTGATGGCTCAGTAGTAGATTTCGGCTGTGCTGGGGCAGCAAGAGATGGATTTTTTGCCGGCCGCAGGGAATTAGATTGGGAGCGTGCCGGGAAATGGGAAGTGCTACTTCTCTTTGGCAGAAAGTGTTCATCGCTTGAGACTGCTTTTGCGCCGCAATGAAACACTCTGAGAAGTCTTCTATGGTGTTGCCAATGAGACCGTCGCGCGACACCAGATTGTCGAGGAAGACGGCTTTCTCTGCGTCACCCATCTCTGTGAGAGTTAGCCAAATATGCCAATCCAGAACCTCCAGGTTACTCAACGCTTTGCCGATGGCCTGAGCGGTAGCTTTCATGGTTCCCAGCACCAAATCTGCAGTGGTGCAGAGCTCTTTGAACAGCTCTGAATCAGAGCCTTGCTCATCCATTTGTTTTAGGAGCTTAGCTTGAAAAACCTGTAGCACTGACATGCTGTGGAGTGCTGAATCAGCTTGGCCCGCTGCTGTATAAGCTCTTCCAGCCAGTGTGGATGTCAGTCGACATGGCTTGGAGGGGTGTGCGGGGCGGGATTTCCATCCCATGGCAGTAATATGGCAGAGGTGAGCTGTGACCGCCTGTTCCACCGGGGGAAGCTTTGAGTAGCCTTTTTCATTTGCATGGTCCACTTTAGTGAGGATGGCAGCACCTCCGACCTGAATGTGCGAAGATTAAGGCGCACACCAGGTCTTTGTGAGCTCCGCATGGACCTCAGAGAAGAATCGTACACTCCTCTGGACCGTGGTCTGTTGATGATGGCCGGTTTGCAAAAACCATTCATCCTGGTGAGAATTTTCTAGCTCTTCTGGAGGGGAGTTCTTCAACTGCTCTCGAGAGGATGTGAAGAAGCTCCTTATCCATGGCATGTTCACTGGGGGAAGAGGCGGCAACATCCTCTTTGAACCACTTGCCTGAAGCTGCGAGTGACACAGCATCATCCCCATCGTCATATCCGCCAAACATAATGAGGCAGTGTGCTCCAATAGAGGGCTGGAGCTTATCATGTGCATATTGCACAGGCGAGAACATTAGATCAGAAGTTTGGGGGACTTGCAGGGCTTGCGTCGGCACAAGATCCTCCTCTAATTCTTCCAGCTCAAACTCACTGCCCCGCTGTGCCTCCTCATGTCGTCCCTCGGGACTTAGCACAGAAGAGGTGGCTGGGATGGCACGAGAGGCTGGATCTTCACTCAGAATGAAGTCGATCCTAGAGCACAATTTCCAGAGATTCATGCTTTCGAAGTGAGGGCCGTCAGTCTCCATGAGAGCTGCTTGTGTGGGGGCATGGTCCAGGCAGTGAACACAGCTCTTGTACTCATCAGGCGGCAGGATGTGCCGTTCGCATAGGAAACACTTGCAGAATGACATCTTTCAAAAGATGTGTATCACACAAGCAGCTCTTTTAGTTAATATTGTATATATATATATATATATATATATATATATATACACACGTCTATATAAAAAGGATACAGTAACTCCAGCCAGAGCACTGTGAGAAGCGGTTAGGAGTTTTCGCTGAAGTTCTCGTCATTGATCAATGACGAGCATCTGAAGCAAAGAACCCGTTCACAGAGAGCGTCTTCGCTGGCGATGTGGAGAACTCTTCACCAGAACACACAGGGGAGTGTAAGCCTCTCGGTGCAGGTGCTGAGCACAGGCTACAAGTCGTATGAAGACAAAGTTCACAGTCATGAAGGAAGAAAATTCTGAAGAAATGGTGACTGAGCACACCTGAAGGGGCAGGGCTCAGACACTATTGCCAATCAGAGGATTGGCGTGATTGTATAAGGGTTTCAACAAGGTAATCTAAGAAGGACTCCCCATAGTGCTTACAACAATGTCGAGTGAAAAGAATCGAAAGGGAAATAAAATGATGGTGACGGCGCAGATCCAGACCCACTGCTGCCAAATAAGCTCAATTTCCTTCAGGGTGCACACTCACGAGACACAACATGCTGTAAAAGACGAGGCTGAATACAGCTTCTTAATCGCCTGCTTCTTATGCAGTAATGGGTTGTGGTGCTAAAGTTCTTCTTCGCCACTACACAACTCAAGCTCTGGCGAGTAAAATATGAAAATTAACTAGCCAGTGGCTAATACCAGACATATTTAGTTGCATAGCATGGAATATAGTCGCATTTGCAAGTGATTTACAATGTAGAGGGCTGTTTCTCTCAATAAACAGCTTTCTGGTGTCTATGTAAATGAGCTATTATAATTTGACATCCATTCGATCTCCAATGTGAACCAATGTGGTTTGAATGATGGATGTGCAACATAGTTACCACATTCTTTAGGGAAACAGTCATGACTAGCCAGTTAATATCTGGTGATTAAAGGTGCTGTAATTGTTTTGTTTTTTTAATTAAATTACATGCAGAAAATGCAATTAAATTGCTAGATCATTCATTTGGAACATTACTTATAATTGTTTCATGCTGTGGTTTATGGTGATGTGACTGTAGGTGCTGCCGCATGATGAGCTGACAGATTGCAGAAAGACACACAGACAGAGTCACAGGAAGAAAGTCTTACCTGAGATATACCTGACACGCCTGCTGTCTACTAAGGTAACACTCACTTCAGCAGTGGAAAAACAATTGCCTGTTTCTGGTGCAAGAAACATTAAAATGCAGGTTGTAACTGCTTTTTACAAAACTGCATTTTATGTGTTGTTTTTCAGGGAACACTTCAGAAGTTTCTAGATGATCTTTTCCAAGCCATCCTCAGTATTCCTCCAGAGAAACCACCATTAGCTGTCAAATACTTCTTTGACTTTCTAGAAGAACAGGCGGATAAACGCGGCATCACAGATCCCGACACGCTTCACATCTGGAAGACAAACAGGTATTTGTATACTTACAGATGTTTAGAAAAGATGTTTAGTGGAATGATGAAATTATGTTTGATCTCTGTATCTCTGTGCAGTTTGCCTCTGCGCTTCTGGGTGAACATCCTGAAGAACCCTCAGTTTGTGTTTGATATCGATAAGACGGATCACATGGACGCGTGTCTGTCCGTCATCGCTCAAGCTTTCATAGACGCATGCTCACTCTCTGACCTGCAGCTGGGCAAAGTAAGAGCACACACATGCTGTATGGCCAGTCACAGAGTCTGCTGTGCCTTTATCTGAATGTGGTACAACTTTTATTGTGATATCAATGATTTCAGGTTAACCCATCCCGAAACAGCACAGAGAAATAAACTGTGGTTAGTCACCTGTAAGTAAGATGGTCTCTTCCTGTCTAACCGGGCTGTTCTTGGCCAGAATAAGCTGCTGAGTCTGACAATGCAAATGATTTACTAAGAACAATTGTACAAATATCACTATGTACAAATAGGTTGGACACAGAGTGTAACAACAAAATGTTAGACCTGCAGCTCACTTGCCAATCAGATTAATACCTGACTTTCAGTCATATTTACTCATCAAGTTAGCATGACATTATGGATAAATAAATCACTTTGTGTGTGCTATTTAATCTATACTGTATGTATTGGCTTTGCCCTCAAATTCCATATGAATTAAAGGAAACCTGCAAAAAACTGACAAGACAAGGGATGGGAATCCCTAAACTAAAGTGAGTTTAACTATTCTGCTTCCTTAATGGTTCCTTTAATGATTGTTTTAGTACTTTTGATGAATTCTTTGGAAACAAGAAAAGCATTTTTTTCAATTTGTGAGTCATTCATTCACGAATTGGACTTCAGTGGTCACTCTGTAAGTTTTTGTTTCATTAAAAAGATCTGGTTCAGAAGAGTCATTTCTTCAAGAATCAGACTATGCTGGTCAGTTTGTATGTTTTTGATTCACTAAAAAGATCTGGTTCAGAAGAGTCACTGGTAACACTTTACAATAAGGTTATTTGTTAACATTAGTTAACAACATTAGTTAACAACATTAGTTAACATGAACTAACAAAGAACAATACTTATTAACCATTTATTAATCTTAGTTAATTTCATCATATACTAATACATTTTTAAAATCAAAAGTTGTTTTAGCTAACATTACTTAATGCACTATGAACTAACATGAACTAACAATGAACAAATGTATATTTATTAACTAACATTAACAAAGATTAATAAATGCTGTAACAGATATATTGTTTTTTGTTTATTCATGGTAACTAATGCATTTACTAAAGTTAACAAATGGAACCTTATTGTAAAGTGTTACGAGTCATTTGTTCAAGGATCGGACTACGCTGGTCACGCTGTATGTAGTCACACTGTAGATTCAAAAGAACTAGTTCATAAGAGTCATTTGTTTGGGAATTAGACTATACTAGTTACTTTATGTTTTCTAGGGGTGTAAAGGTTCTCGGTAAAAAAACGGACCGTACAGTTCGTCACACGTTTCGGGAAGCATTGGTACCGCGGTCGGTTCACCTCAAGTTTAATGATGCATCTGGAGCACAGGTTTTGGTAAAGAAAACAAATCATCAAACAGACAGGCACAGTTACAACCTCCACTAATGCACCTGAATGTATCTGAAGATGGATATGCTCCGACTGTGTTTCTCGTGGGTCAACTTGATGACATCACTGTTCTGCGCACGTTGTGTGTAGTTGAAAATGGCAAGCGGAGAAAAGGAGCCGCTGATATAGAAGCCCCCTGTGTTATTCAGGTCTCCTGTATGGAAACATTTTCTTTTTGCAGTCAATTACAACAGCGATGGTCAAAAGATGTTTACAAAACAGGGACTTTTTTGCAGACATCACTTGTTTGCAGACATCGCTTGACATGAGTGCTCTGACTTGCTTTGACGTGAGGGTTTATTTAAAACGCACACGAAATTTCTTCCTGTTTCCTCATGCAGCTGTAATCTATCGCAAGCGTCAATAATGTGCTTTGATTAATGCCATTAAGATGCCATTATAGCAATACATTGATACATGATTAATCATTTATGCCGACATCACCCAGGGAAAGAGCCGCAGGTGAGCCGAAACTGCACACACTCCCTTCCATTTTTAAGCAGACATGAAACAATAACTTAAGCGCTTGGGGTGTTCATGTGGGATTTCCACGTATTATTAAAATACTCGAGCAGCATTATCACATCACTTCTCGTATGCATTTTAATAGCAAAGTTATTCCTTTTATAGTGATGTACAGCATATGTTGAGATGAGTGTGAAGTGCACTTTATGTTGTTGCATGTAGCGTATTAGTGGTGGTATTAAGTTAAAATGTAGATTTAGTAATTAGAGAATTTTTTTTAATTTTTTTTTTGTTAAGGACCCTGACGAAAATTAACCATGGTTTTACTATAGTAATTTTGTAGTTTCTAAATATTAACCATGATTTTACTATATATTGTAACCATGACAGTAACCATGTTTATATTGTGGTTACTATGATTTTACTACAAATGCCATGGTTAAACTATGGTTATTGTTGTAAAACAATAATTATTATTTAAGGGCAAACCTGTTGAAGTGTTTACCAAATAGATAATTCTTTGTTCAGAAAAAAATATTACTGCCAAATCCAAACAAATACCGAACCGTACCGAAACCATGACCCTAAAACTGTGATACAAACTGAACCGTGAGAAATTCAAACTGTTACACCCCTAAAGTTTTCGTGCTGTAGATTCAAAAGAACTGGTTCATAAGAGTCATTAATTCAGGAATCAGACTATACTGCTCGTGCTGTATGTTTTCGTGCAGTAGATTCAAAAGAACTGGTTCATAAGAGTCATTTGTTGAAGAATCGGATAACGCTGGTCACGCTGTATGTTTTCTTGCTGTAGATTCAAAAGAACTGGCTCAAAAGAATTATTCATCCATGAATCAGTCTACACTGCTTGTGCTGTAGGTTTTCATGTTGTAGATTTGAAAGAACCGGTTCATAAGTGTCATGTGTTCCAGAATCGGAATACAGTAGTCACGCTGTATGTTTTCGCGTTGTAGATTCAAAAGAACCGGTTCATAAGAGTAGGCATGTGACGGTATTCAGTTATACGGTATATCACGATAAATAGCATGCATGATATTGTTATCATGGGCACTTCAAAATACCGTAAATAATTCTAGATAACCTTTTGGCCAAGTTGTTTAGATTTTTCTGATCACACAGTAGTTTATGTCCCATCAACATATCAAGATTCTCAACACTGCATGTACGTGGCACAAATGACACATGCACACACTGATGTAAACAAACCAGCATGGAAGAGAAACGTGGCTAAAGGAGGAATGCTGCCAACACTTTATCCACATTCAAATAGGGTTAAGTCGGCAGAGTGGAAATATTTTGGGTTCCATAAAAATACAGAGGGATTGTTCTTGGAAGATGTTTGTGTAAAACATGCGGCAGAAAAGTGGCAGTGAAACACGGGCACAATCATCCCATGTAATTCAGTGAGATAATAGTAAGTTGTGACAGTTCTGCTCATATTTCCAAACTGTTTTTGAAAACTGAGAGACATCACTCTATGTGACAACTAAGATGACTGAAAAAGTGAACTCTTGTTGCCATTTGCAGATAATTTGTAAGTGACTGAAGAGTAGTTTGCTAAAACTCTGCTGTGCACACAGTAACATTTTCTACTTGTAGTAATAACTAAAATACAGTTGTAATCAGCTAACACTAAGTCCTGTTATTAATAATGGCAAGTTGGCCCAATGATGATTTCAATATTAATTTAAATTTGGAATGCCAGTACGCCACGCAAACGTATGTTGCCTTACTGTGTGTGTGAACTTGCAGTTATTAAATTAGTAGCTAGCGCCTTGCTGGCTTGCTATCCAGAAAAAACAAAAAACATACATATTATTGTTGTAGCCTAGTAGCTGGCTCGATAAAATTAGTCTAGCCTTACTTTAACAATAGTCTCAGCAAGACAAGGTCTGTCCTGATCTGTAATGATTAGTGGCCCCATGGCAGAATGACCATTTAAATATTAAGATATCAAATAAATGCAGAGGTGGGTAGAGTACTCAAGTAAAAGTACAATTACTTTAAAAAAAAAATAACTCAAGTACAAGTAAAAGTACTAACATAAGTAATTACTTGAGCAAGAGTAAGAAAGTATCCAATTAAAAGAGTACTCAAGTAGTGAGTAACTCCTTTCTTTCACAAATGACATAATGGACGTTAACTCTCCTATATTCTATTACATAATACACATTTAACATATATTATAGAATTATTATTCTTATTATGGTAACACTTTATTTTGATGGTCCCAAGTAGATATTTAACTGACTATAAGTGACTTATCAACTGGCTTGCTATAGCTAATAAACAGTGTTTCAACAAACATTCAGTAGACTTTCAGTAGCCTGTATATAGATTTTTATTAATGACCTACTTACATTATTGTTGAGAACATCAGTTCATTAAAAGGTCATTAATAAAGATATATATACAGGCTACTGAAAGTCTACTAAATGTTTTTTGAAACACTGTTTACTAGCTATAGCAAGCCAGTTGATAAGTCACTTATAGTCAGTTATGTATCTACTTGTGACCATCAAAATAAAGTGTTACCCTTATTATTAATGGAAATTCTGTCATCATTCATCATATTCACATAGTTTGTGTTCCACAGAATATAAAGGGTCACATGGGTTTGGAACAACATGAGGGTAGGGAAATGATGACAGAATATTAAATTATGGCTGAGCTATCACTTTAAAGGGATAGTTCACCCAAAAATTTTAATTTTCTCATCATTTACTCACCCTCTTGCCATCCCAGATATGGATGACTTCCTTTCATCTGCAGAACACAAATTAAGATTTTCAGAAGAATATTTCAGTTCTGTTGGTCCGTACAATGCGAGTCGATGGGTGCCAAAATGTTGATGCTCCAAAAAGCACATGAAGGCAGAAGTAATCCATATGACTCCAGTGGTTAAATCCATATCTTCAGAAGTGATATGATAGGTGTGGGTGAGAAAAAGATCAATATTTGTCATTTTTTACTAGAAATTCTTCTCCCTGCCCAGCAGGGGGCAATATGCAGAGAAGAATGTGAATCACCAAAAACACAAGAAGAAGAATGTGAAAGTGATCTGTTTCTTATCCTGATATCACATCACTTCTGAAGATACTGATTTAATCACTGGAGTCTTATGGATTACTTTTATGCTGACTTATGTGATTTTTTTTTAGCTTTAAAATGTTGCCACCCATTCACTTGTATTGTATAAACCTAAAAATCTTCATTTGAGTTCAGAAGATGAAAGGAAGTCATACACATCTGGGATGGCATGAGGGTGAGTAAATAATGAGAGAATTTTCATTTTTGGGTGAAAGGGCTCTTGTCAGATATGGATGAATTTGTCAAAAAGAAGAGAGGTTTGGAAATCTTTCTAGTAATTATTACGGAAAAACGTGAACAATGTCCCACAGGGACATTATATATAATGCTGAAATTTTAACTAAAGCATGATCATGCTTTATTAATGCCTACTTTAGCTATTTCATAGCTTTTAAAGTCCTGCGTGGATTCTTAGTTCAGTGTAGTTACAGTTTTCAGTGTCGAAAGAATTTAGATCATTAGTTCTGTACAGCCGTACTGCCGCTCTCTAAACGCAGAGTACGCAGCCTGCATAGGACACCAACCCCGAACTCTCTTCGCCATACAATTGCCTCACGCCCGCACATCTCTCATGCACGTACCTTGATGTGCTCGCGCAGAAATGCTGTCTGTTCATGCTCCAGTAGTCAATCACGCAATCGGCAGAGCAAAAGGCATTTACACTTGACGTCGATGTTTACATGGATTTATACAGTAGGCAGTTTAATCCACCGGATAAGGATGTTTCCCTGCCTTAATCAGCCTGAAGTAGCTGCGATAGTTTCCAGTACCCCCGTGAGGGTGCAGAGTAAATGCGTAAATACTGCTCATGACATGCGGGACGCAGGACAAAGCACACTGATATATTGCTGCACTGAATTAAAAATGTACACTTAAAAACTGATGTCATAAGAGCCCATATTTACAGAATCACCCTGAAAATGACCATCACCATGTCACAGAAAATATCATTAGAGCCACAATTTACCTCAGAGTGCTGCCTTAATCTGGAGCTACAATTTTAATCTTGAAATATCCGCTGTCTTGGTGTTAAATGAAGGCATTGCATGACGAAACGTCTTTTTTCACTGTGTGGAGCGAAGAAAGTTTGATGCTGCAGCAGTGATGACTCGACTTGAGTGACAATCTGTGACAGCGCGCAGCTGTGTGAACTTCTGCTGTCATAAAAGTCCCATTCAATAATCTCTCAATAAATTACACATGAATTAAAATTAAACCCAGTAATGTAACGACAGGAATGCCGCCCATTGTAACAAAGTACAAAAATGTAACTCGAAATTTACTTGAGTTAGAGTAAAAAGTACCCACTTTTAAACCTACTCTAAAAGTAAAATTTTTCCCAAAAAGTTACTTGAGTAAATGTAGCGCGTTACTACCCACCTCTGACTAAATGTTATATTTGGCTATATTTCTATGGTGTTGGTGGTAGTTTTTTAAACGTTCAGGGTTTTTTCCAAAGTTCTTTGTAATCTGTTAATTTAAAGGCCATTTTGACATTGAAAAGGAAATTAAACTTTTTATAAAGAGAATGGCAATAAAGTTTGTTCGGACTACACTAGTCGTGCTGTAGATTCAGTAGCAGGAAACACTGTCGGAGTATTTTAGAACTGTGTTTCATCCGCATCAGTGTAAAAGTGCACGTTCGAGAACTCTTAATGAAACCACATGTTATGAATATTTTTTCAAAAATGGTTCTCAATTCCCACCCCTAGAAAAGTATTTTGAACATCTAGAACGACGCAATCCTCATTTGACTATATTAGTAGATCAGTCCAGACATGTTGTGTGTGTGCTATCACATTTGCACATTTTTACACACATAAGCCTGGGTCTAAGTGTGTCACTATGTCTCTTTTGTTTATTTTCAGTAAATCCACCACTAAATAAAAAGTTTAACCCTTGAACCAACATTGACATTTTCACATAGATGCTATGCTACTTCTGACGTCAAACTTTTATGTCCATAAGTATAGATATATCAGTTGAGCACTGGTTTAATCCATGACATAACCCTTGACCAGCACTACATCAATGTCCCAACTCATAAACACACTTGTGTGACCCTCTGGGATGTGTGGTTGTCTGTTAGCCAACATCCTCAGCACAAATGTCCTCATGTTTCAACATGAATAAAAATAATGATTTGTCTTTGAAGTCCATCTGACTGCTGAAGTGCAATTAGATGAAGTGTCTTTTTTTGTTTGGCTGATGAAGGTTTTAGTTGACATTCATTTATTGCTACTTCTGATGTGTGTGTGGCCCTGACATGTTCTTATACAGGCAGGTTATGAGTATGAATCATATGTGAATATGTAAGCCGGGTGAACTGCAGACAGAAGTAGATGAGGTCAAAGGTCAGAGGCCAGCAGACAAATAGAGTCAGACAGGAAGTGGTTCAGCAGGGAGTGTGCTCAGAGGATCCACTATGCACGTCTCAGAACAAAAATGTAAAAAACCGTTTGAGTTTATTTTTTGAGGTTAACAAGTAGTATCCTGTAACAAAAATACAGATGTGGGAATGATCCTAATAATCAAACCCATGATAAGGTCAAAAAGATACATACATCAACTGTTAATGTGTTTTTAGCATCTATAATTTTTTTTGTCTTTTTTTCAGGATTCTCCCACCAATAAGTTGCTGTATGCCAAAGAGATCCCGGAGTATAAGAAGAGAGTGCAGTGTTATTATAAACAGATTCAGGAGATGTCACCGCTCAGCGAACAGGAAATGAATGCTCACCTCGCTGAGGAGTCGAGGGTGAGCTGAACACACACTTCCTGTTCAACTTCCCCATTAACAGTTACATTTCTGTCACCAGTAAAATGCAATTTCAAGGTGTCAGGTGGAGAGGTCAGCACAGGCAAGTTGAAGCCCGAACCCGAAATCTCTCTTTATAAAGTATCAATAAACATACACAAGGCATGGAGACCCATTAGCACACCAGAGCAAAAGGGAACAAACGATGGCTTACCGTTTATCAAGCACTGAAACTTTGCTGGGTGAAGAACAATCTGGAATCATGTGTAACATTGTAACAGTCACATGAAGTCAAATCTTTGTGAACCTTGCGGCAAAATGAATGAAGCAGAACTTGTCTTTTGAACTTGACACAGTGTCTAATAGATGTGGCAGTCCTGCGCTAGACGATGAACAAACAGCGAGACATAGCGCAGCTGTCAAAGATGTCTGTGCAGCACATATTTAAATCAAGATGCACGCAAAATCATTTTCAGTGTGAACAGCCCCTAACAAGTAAAAAATTATAAATAAATAAATACAAATAATATGTAAATGTAGCCTATATTATATTAAATATATATTATAAAAATATTTATAATAATAATTTTTTTTTTTTATTATTAATTATAAACCCAACCCAAACCCAAAGTTATAATGACCCGAACCTGGCCTGAAACTCGGCGGTTTGTCGGGTCCCGTTGACCTCTACATAGGCACACTCCCAACATGAAGGCTGTTCCAAAAGGTTATAAGATACCTTTTGGCCAAATCGAAGGCAGCATCTCATATCATTCACATGGAAGACAATCCCATAATGCACTATGACTAACTCAGTGAAAAATAAAGATGGTGGACAATGCAAGAGAAATTATCATTATAAATGTATAAATAAAATAGTTTAATCTAATTGCAAATAAATTATTGACTCAATATTTGTGTTTGCTATGTATTTTCATGCTTATTAGAGTTGCACAGTGTTAGCTTAGCAACATGCTAACATCAAACTCCGTTGGAATCAATTGCGAATTGCGAATTACTTGTATGGCGCACAGATTTGCTGCCTATGTAGGGCATTTGAAATCAGACATTTAAGAGGTTCCATTTCAGTTAGAATGCTGCTGTAGGGGCCGTTCACACAGGACTCGTTCTCAAAACAGCCAGATGCAGCACAGTGGAATGGAATAGGTCACAGGGCTTTGAGATGCGTTTTTAAAACTTTATCTTAACTAGGATTAGGAAAAGAGCCAGCGTGTTTAGATGCATCATTCTACTCATGTATTATACATTTGAAGAGTTGTACATGAAATATCAAGCAAATATAAAATCTGATGTCTGGCTTGAAAAAAATCTCGTTGACTAAATGTATTTTGTCCTGCTCATGTCCTACAGAAATACAGGAATGAGTTCAACACAAACCTGGCCTTAACTGAAGTCTACAAATATGCCAAGAGATATCGCAATCAGGTGAGTCAGCTTTTTATTAAAAAGTTTTGTTATATTGGTTGCAGAGATTGAGACGGGACACTGACCACATTTACATGTACATAATTTTCTGATTTCTGATCTCATATCTGGTAATCTTTATTCTGAAGAGTTGAAATGCCTGCCAGGAATTGGAATACTCCTGTTTACATGTAATCAGCATATTCCAAATAAACTAAGACATGCTTGTTGTTTACCTGCTATTCTCTTCTGGAAATACTTAAATTAAGTTAACTACTTAAAATTCCATTATTTAGGGTACATATATTTCTAAAATACAATTATTTATGTGGAATAATTTAAAACATGAATTATGTTTATTTTTGACTGCTGAAGAGGGTTTTCACCTTGTGTTTGACAATGAATAAGGAGAAATTTTAGAGAAGTAATTAGTATTTTTTGGTGGATTACTTTGAGTAACTTGCACAGAACTGTTTATGAAGCTGCATTTTAGCAATTTTAGGAGGTAATTTGATCAACTCATTCATTCTCATTCATATCCCTGTAACTGCACATAAGAGTGAAATGAATTCAATTCTTTTAATCTTTATAAAATGCTATTATCCTCCTGAGACCCCCGTGTGACTGCTGTGTGCATTTTCCATTCCACTTTTTGATTTGTAACTAGTAGCACCAAATAAACAAGCAAAATAAATAAATAAATAAATGTATAATTGTAGAGCAAATAGTTTTCCTAAAAACTGATATCCACATATGTGGATTTTTTAGATACATTTTGAGATAAATTGTTGCATTTTTTAAAATGGCATATTGGATGAATCTAGAAACTGTCTTTTGACTCAAACAGGTTTTAATGTGAAAACTTAAGCTGTTCTCTTATCAGATGTAGTTTTGTTGCTGTTTCTCCAAAAGACAAACTGGGCTGAGATTGGCACCAGGGCTGGGCGATATGTAAAAAGAATTTTAGCGACAATCGTCTTAAAAAATATTGCGATATCCCCTGCCGATGGCGGTGAATTTTTTTTTTTTTTTTGCTTTATTGATTTTGCTTTAAAAATGCAATTGATTTATTGAAACAAGAAAAACATAAACAAAAGACATTTCTAAATTCAAATTGCACTTTAAACTAAACGAAAAAAAAAAAATGATAAAAAAATCGTATTTAACTACCTCCCCAAATCCAAACATTTACCGTCTCCATCAAGCAAGCATCCGTCAATGACAACAGGTGGAAAATTACTAATAGCCTACAGATTAAGAACTAAAGACAATTATAAATGTAAAGACAATAATAATCATCATAAATAAACCTAATAAATTCCCTTGTGTTCCCAAAATAATGCTGCCAAATGTGTGTTCTTATTGAATTTGTGTTTTTATTGCATTTTGGTAATACAGTTAATGCTGTCTAAAGAAAAGAAAATAGAACTCGATTTTAGGTTCAAGGTGAACGTGTCTTGTATTACTTTATGATTTAATCACTTTCGTCTTTGCTTCTTTAATAGTAAGATATATTACTGAACCTGCAGAGTTGCGTTCACAATGCATGTTAACCACGAACTGGTCCGTGGAAATAAAGCGAACTAAACTCACAGCACCTCCTGAGATGACCGGAGATCCTTTGCAGCATTCTCATAGATGTGTTTCTTCAAGCTTGTGTCCTTGTGTCTAACAGCATTTCTTGTCATGTGTCACTCCGAGACGTCTTACAGGTCACCCGCCTTTTGCGGGTAGATGAGTAAAATTACCTGTGCATGAAACGCATTTGGACAAAGAGCTTGCGAACTTGATTCAGCCTCATTGCATTTGGTGTGTGGCGGGTGCTAGTTTCACACCCTGGGCTACTGGTTTTTTTTGGGGGGGGGGGTTTCTCCCCTTTTTCTTCCAATTTGGAATGCCCAATTCCCAATGTGCTTTTAAGTCCTTGTGGTCGCGTAGTGATTCGTTTCAGTCTGGGTGGCGGAGGACGAATCCCAGTTGCCTCTGCGTCTGAGACCGTCAACCCGCGCATCTTATCACATGGCTTTTTGAGTATGTTGCCACGGAGACATAGCGTGTGTGGCAGCTTCACGCCATCCACCGCGGCAACCACGCTCAACTCACCACGCGCCCCACCGAGAACAAACCACATTATATCGACCACGAGGAGGTTACCCTATGTGACTCTACCCTCCCTAGCAACCGGGCCAATTTGGTTGCTTAGGAGACCTGGCTGGAGTCACTCAGCATGCCCTGGGATTTGAACTAGCGAACTCCAGGGGTGGTAGCCAGCGTCTTTACCACTAAGCTACCCAGGCCCCCCCACCCTGGGCTACTGTTTAAGACATTTGGTGACTTCCCAGATCCATGGTTTTGCCATTTTCCGATATTGTCAATCACTGTCTTTTCTTATTAAGCATAGGGATCTTTGTAAGACATCGTCGATATCCAATTACATCATCCTATCACACAGCCCTAATCGGCACCATGTTGTTTTGTCACATGACTCTGTGCGCTGAAAGTTTACTCCTTTAATGACAGCCTAGAGTCTACTGAACTGAGATCATTTGGTTTAAAAAAAAAATAATAAAGCATAGCCTATAGAAATGCCAAAATGTAATGTCTACGTATGTGGACACAGGGTCTCACAAAGTAAAAAAAAAAAAAACATGTTTCACTCAAAAAATTCAATAGCTTAACTTTTCACAACTGTCTGTTATAATGTAATTTCATCAATAAAATGTAATAGCAACTAAGGACATAAATCAATATTCTATTACAGTGGATATTATAAAGGTGACCAAAAATTCTCATGAAAATAGGCATATGTCAGCTGTCTTCAGATTTCTAAAAAGCGTTCACCGTCTCTTTTGCAGTCTTAATATGACCATATTCTGATTAATATCCAAATATTGGTGTGTAAACTCAATCATTGAGTCTCTCCTGAAGTCTGCCGGCATTCACCTGTGATCATGTCATGTTCCTGTGCATGTGTGAGCGTTCTGCACCCAGATGTCCTGCTCTAATTTTAAGGTCCATTCTTTCACCATGAGCTGAGCCCAGCGGGTCAGAAACAGCACAGTGAAACGCACTGATTGCGGCTCATTCTGTACCGGCAGCTGCTATATGATTAGAGGCTGTCTGACATGAATAAGTGCTCACATGCGGGTTTGCAAAACAAGCAGACAAACTGTAATGCTGATACATGTGTGAAGCAGCCAGATTGTTTTGGGTTCGCTGTCACTTTCTCATTATGGTCAGAGAACATGTGAGCAGTTACATAGATTTTAGATTAACTCATCTCTCAAGTGTCATATTCTTGTTGGAGCTGTGGCGTTGGGTAGTGTAACTGACCATACCACATTAAAGCTTTGTTCAGGCAGGCAACAAAAATCTGATTTTTGGCATGTGAAACTCAAATCATTACTTTGGCAACCAATGTGGATACACTGGATATTGACAACACTATGGGCACAAATGCGGACAGTCAGTCTTAAAGAGTGGATTTGAAAAACAAATTAGAATTGTGTACTGTGTGTACAAAGCAATAAAGAGGTGATGGGTGTGACTCCAGCCAGCATCATTCCAATCGCATTCACTCTCGTTTTTTCCACTAGTTTGCTCTTTTACTGGCCTGTCCTGAAGCCTTTAAAAAGCTCATAAATATAATGTTTTCAAATCTGATGTATGTTGATCCCTTTCTCATTTTCTCAGGTGGTGAGCGCGCTGGACTCGAACCCTACCACTCGACGCACGCAGCTGCAGCACAAGTTTGAGCAGGTCATCGCACTGGTGGAAGACAACATCTATGAGTGCAGCAGTGAAGCCTGAGCAGCAGCCAGTGAAAACACGAGCCAGCTCCTGGGGCTCTGAGCCCGTGAAAACACACTATACATTCCTCTGACCATTTAATATGAAATGTAGCCCTTATATGTTTGATTGTGACTGCTCAACCTCCCTTTAATTTAAAGCGGATGTGAACGTGAAGAAATGAAGCTTGTCTGATCATTTTTTGTTGATATGCAATCCAGAATCATTTCTATCTGTTCACACTGGGTGTGTGATATATATTGACTTGGTTGTTTAATTTTTGACTCTAGGGGCTTTGTAACGCACTGACCCCACACTTGGGGAGAGCCAATGATGCACTGGATTATATAAGACATTCTCCATAGCAATATTTATAGCCGTGTATATGATGATTTTAAAGAGTGATTAATTCAGTCTGATTAAGGATTCAGGTGGGATATTTGTACCTGTTCTGCTTTTTCAAATGGCAGTTCATCTTGTTTTTGGTGCATAAAACGACATATTCCACAACACCTTGGACTACAAGTAACATTACGATATGCATTTAATAGGCTTGAATGTGCCCTTATGGGGACCTTCTTTTTTGTCCATTTTTAAGTGGTGTTTGGGTCTTTTTGGTTAGGACCAAAAAAGTGTGCATAATTTTGTAGATATTCTGCATACAATGTGTTAAATGTGTTTAATTTCTTTGAGAAAGAGGGAATTTATCAAATAAAGCCATAAATTGATAAAGGTGGTGTGCATAATGAGCACTGTTTACACAGCAACATTTCAAGGAGTAAGTATTAACTCAAAGTCCCATCGGTGGGACCAGTGGACGGGGCTAGTAGTGTGCAATAAGTCCCTGTAAATAGTAATTTGCGGTACCATCTAAAACCTTAAATCTGAACTTTTCACAGAACTCCATTACTTTTGCATTTATATTATATAAAATAAGACCTGACAACCTCGGTGTCAAAAATGAGCACCATCCTGTGGTTAAGATGTTGAATTATAAATAGTAAAGGTTTTTCAAAAAATTACTTATTTTGAATAAAATAAAATATCATAAACATTATATATCAATGCAAAACTGAGAATGGTGGCTTTCCAACGACACCTAGCTTAAGCTTGTAGTCCACTCAGAGGCCGAGATCTTTGATGAAACAGTGGGGAAGGAGTGTGTGATCATAAAATAGACTGAATGTCTATGAATGAGCACATGGCAAGTGTTCAGCTGCGTTAGAGCGCCACCTGCATTTCACATCTGTATACTGTGATGGAAGGTGATAGAGGAACATTTCTTTTTCTTGGTACTTGCTGCCACGGAGTGGAATGAATGAACACTTTTAACAGGGACATAGAGCAAACAGAGCCTGAATCACAGGCTCTCAAAAACAGGATTAAATAAAGATTGTAAACATATACATTAGTATTCATGAATTATTGGATTTATTTTTAATTGGTCAAAATATTGGTCTCTTTAAAATGAGACCAATATTTTGTAAATAGTCCACTGCATGTGTGTATGGTGAGCTTTTTAATTTGGGTGTGAAAACTTGCTGATGGCGGCCAAGATATGCAGCAGAATTTAAGGGTAAAGTTTTTAGATTGTACATTTCAAATTAGTTTATATATTTCCATGTATTTAATCTGCAGGTACAGTCATACATGCACTTTACATATTAACTCCTAATTCCTTTACAGACATCTAAACATTCACAGAGTTGTTTTGTGTGGCATCTCATGAGGTCTTTTATGGCTCAAACATACATCTCACTTCCTGTCAACATAACAGCTACGTATTCATAAAAACCTTCAGTCAAAAAAGACATTCCAGAAAGTTTCTACTGAACACATTAGGGATTTTCCTTATACATTTTTTAGTTCATGGTGCATCAGAACCACAAACAGCACAGTCACACACAGTACATAACAGCTATTATATAGATTTGATTGGCCAATTGTTGTTTTGTTTTTTGTTTTTGTTTGGTTTTTACAAAATATGATTGCCTTGAGAACAGAAATGAGATGTTGTAAATGTTGTAGACTGGCCAAATGGACAGCAGGTAGATTTGGAGAGACATGTTTGGCCTGTAGGAGGATGCTGGGTGTTTTTGTCCCGGTTGCGCTGGATGATGAGAGGCGTTCATGTGGTCAGGCAGGGGTGACTTGACTGGACGAGACGGCTGAGGATTGAGTCTTGCTGGAAACAGTTGTGCTGGTCTCCTCCTCACCAAACAGGTTTCTGCCACAGCACACTGTAGTGATCATGCAGTTCCTGAACTGTACCAGAGCAAACACACAGCTGTCTTACTATACTCAATGAAAACATACATGTTAGAGACTTTCATAAAATAATCAACCAAATAAGGTCATTCAGCAGAGCAGTAAAGGCAAAAGAACAACAACTGTGCTTTAGTTTCTGTAATCATTATTTAGAGGATAATGCAGAAGTCATAATTGAATTTTTTATGACCACCAATTAAAATGGCCGGTAACACTTTACATTAATGTTCCCTTTGTTAAGCGTTTATAAAGGAGTTCTTTAATGACTTATTTACATGACTAGCATTATACAACCCCAAATGTGAATAAGTTGGGACAGTATGGAAAATGTTAATAAAAACAAAAAGAAGTCATTTGTAAATTATATTCACCCTGTGCTATATTTAAAGCACTAAAACAACACATTATTTGATAGTTTACCTTTAATAGTTTACTGGAAAATATACACAATTAGACGAGTGCAACACGCTCCAAAAAAGTTGGGACAGTTGAGTGTTTACCACTGTGTAACATCACCATTTCTTCTAATAACACTAATTAAAGCATTTGGGCACTGAAGACACAAGTGTGTTAAGTTTAGGAAGCAGAATTTTCCCCCATTCATCTATTATGCAGGTCTCCAGCTGCGCAACTGTAAGCAGCCTTTGTTGAGAGAAGTCGGATGCACTTCAGGACAGTGTTGATGTACGGCTTCTTCTTTGCATAGTAAAGCCTTAACGTGCATCTGTGTATGCAGCAGCGAATGGTGTTGACTGATAAAGGTTTACCAAAGTATTCCCGAGCCCATGTCATGATAAACATTACAGACGAATTACGGTTTTCAAGACTGCGATGTAAAATGCCCTAATTCATGATTTATGTCAAAATGAAGCAAAATATACCATTCCTGTTCCTGTTTCAACGTACCTAGTCCTAGTTACATAAAGTCCCCATACTCAACTTAATGTACAGGTTTTTAATGTTGGCAAATGCTTCATAAGTGTTCACTTTACATTAACCTCGTGCAACCCCACATCCACATGTGTGGACGTTGTACTGTGGCTTTCTATATGTTGTATTCTATATGCAATGTACAATATAAATGAATTTAAAATGACTTAAAACTGTTCACAAGACTCTACACTGTCATTAAGGGTTAAACTTTTGACGACCCACGTCATGTGAAACAACAGCATGACATCGATTTCCCTGAAGCTCTCCTAGAAGCGCAGCGCCAACAAAAGTGCCTCTTTACATTTATTGATTGAAACATGTTTGGTTGTAAAGAGTAGTGTCTCTAGTTTTGTTTGATATGCCACTTTAAAAAAATCCATTCATTTTCGAGTGTCAGTGCGCTGATAAACATGATGTCCACATGTGGAAATTAGGACCGCGTTCTCTCAAAAGTTAAAAAAAACATTTTTATTTTGAATATTTTTCAACACACCTGTGGGTCATTTCACTTCATTTTAATATGCATTTTGTTGTATATTTTTTGGTATCAGTGTACAATACGGTTCTATTCATTAACGTTAGTAAATGCATTTCTATTTACTGTGCATTTTCACATTGAGAATCAATGGGTTCATCCAAAAGCTGAAAAATGTTGCTTTGAGGCTTTATATGGAGTTAAGATGCATTTCGAACTGTTCTGTGACCAGTGCAGACAGACAGCACACTGGAGGTTAAGTCATTCACTAAATAGGGAGCTAGGGTGCATCATAAAACTTTTCTATGCAGCTAAGCACACTCACTCTTAAAATCCGACCAAAAGTTCAGTTTCAGGCTGCAGATGATGTTTGAATCACTCATCATGTTGACAGGTGCTACTCGTTACAAATCAAAACGGGAAATGGAAAATGGACACAGCAGTCACGCTCGGGTCTTAAGGTACATTTTGATAGGTTTATAATGTTGATAAGCATTATAAGCATGTGAAGTAAAATGGCTCCATTTTTGGCAGTTATTGCATGAAAGTCATCATTTTATGCATGCTATTATAACCGCATATCAATGATAAAAAATGAATTTGGAAATACATTTTTATTCATTAATGAAACCCTTTATAATCCCTCAACAAAGGCTGTTTTATGCTGCTGTGCCTTTCAGACTCCTACGTCAGTGCCTTGATTGGCCGGCCTCTTCATTAATGAAATGAGTAACAACACTTTGCTGTGGTCAAACACAAGCTGTCATGTCCTCAGCCTCTTCGTAAAGCTGCATTACAATGTGATAGATTCACAAATCAATCTGTGCTGAAATGTGCCTGCTCAAACTGTTAATATCAGACTGAAATCTTAAAAATAAACTGAAGCCGCTTGTTTGTATCGCCGGGATTCTTCAGAAGGAAATGCAGAGTTGTTGGTGATACATAGAGGTAACAGCACTGGGTTTCACACACTTTTTACATGACTGGACGGGTCAAGTCACTGAATAGACAAAATTTCCATGTAAATCTGGACAGAGTATTCATGTGCGACCCCTATTACCCCTCTGATGCATTTAGTGTTTTGTCTCACCTGTCGGTTGAGTATGATATAGATGACTGGGTTGTAGAGTGCTGCACTCTTAGCAAAGAACGCTGGAATTGTCATGAAGACGGGACCAAACTCTGTCCCCTGATTAGCAAAGATGTACCAGGCCACACTGGCATATGGCACCCAGCAGACTAAGAACGCAATCACCATGATGACCACCATATGTGTAACTTCCCTTTCGGCCCGCTGGGTCGTCTCTGATTCTTGCTGCTGAGCCGCAGCCTGAGAAAGGAAACAGAAAAAAAAGTTTATATACTCTCTTCTTAATTTAAAACATACACATGTGTTTTAATTTTTGTGTCCATGAAATGCAAAATAAAAATATAACTGCTTAAACATTTAAAAAATGAAGGAGAAATACTTACAGCACGGACTGTACACAGAAGTCGACTGTAGCAGAAGAAGATGATGAGCAGTGGGATGGAGAAATGCAGGATGAACATGTATATGACAAATGAAGTGTTGTTGACTTCAGGTTTGGGAGTGTAGTAATCTATTCCACAAGAGCACTGCATCCCTTCTGGAATATACCTGGGGACATGCATACAATCAATTTAAAGTCAATCTGCTCTGTTCTCACAGGACGCGTTCTTGCGTTCTGTCTGCACTATTTTTTAGTATCTTTCTATGTATAAATACACATAAGATAGACGCCTTGTTGGTTTTCATCCAACAATGCGTGGTTTTTGAAAAAACAAAAATTTAAAGTCACTGAAATAAAGCCATATAACACATACTAAATATTTGTTCACAAGACTTTTGAGAACTGGTTCTCGTAGCCTAGAGTGTTTGCTACAAAATGATGTGAAAACCATCCTGATCACTCATTCATACAAAACAATATAGTCATTTAACTTTTCTAAGACAATTTGTGTTAGAAAGGCCATATGCGAGGAGGCGTGGATGATCATGAATACTTATGTGATTCACACCTGAGGAGTCAAAGACCCCTCCCCTGAGAGAGAATGAATGTGAAGAGACTTAATGATTGAATGTATTGTTTGTAGCTTATTCACAAAATCAAGTTTAAGTTAAAAGTAGTAATCTGACTATACATTTTCTTTACTTAAATACTTAAAAACTTTAGACCTACACTACCATTTAAAAGTTTTAGATCTGTAAGATTTTTTAATGTTTTTAAAATAAGTCTCTTCTGCTCACCAAAGCTGCATTTATTTCATCCAAAATACAGCAAAAACAATGATACTGTGAAATATTTTTACAATTTAAAATAACTTTTCTATTTCTATTATTCCTGTGATCAAAGCTGAATTTTCAGCATCATTACTGCAGTCTTCAGTGTCACATGATCCTTCAGAAATCATTCTAATATGCTGATTTTCTAATATGGGCATATTTACAGCACATTTTACACATTTACATCTGAACAGATATTTGCAAGCACAAGCTTCATTGATGATAATGAGGCAGCATAAACACTAGTTAAAATATAATCTAAACATTCATATTATTTTTATATCATATTACATATCATATTTATATCAAACAGCATACAATTTAAATACCTGCTTTAGCCGAAACAACATCTGAATGTAACTAAAACTTGCCTATTAGGACATATTTCAAATTTCAATACTTTGAATACTGGCTGGCAAGTCTGGAAATAGTCCAACTAGTAAAATATGTACATGTTTATATAAAATTGTCAACTAATGTACGTAAAACTAAAACTCATCCGAAATTGTATCCTCGGCTGGATCAAGTCACTCTTCAAAATGCAAATGTTCATCGGAGTCCTGCTCTTCTTCTGAGGAAAATGTGAACTCTTCCTCACCTGTGTAGCGTTCCATCTTCCAAACGCGCAGAAAAGTGAATGAATCTGATGATGAACTTGATGCTTTTTAAGGCATTGTTGGGGGTGTTTACCATTTGCATTGATCACCTCAGCACATTACCGTATGATTAGCGTGCCCCGTTGGTGGGTGGGATCACATTAGGGATAATTAGCTGAGCCAGGAGAAACTGTACATCGCTTTGTTTCATACAGATTACATTGCAGGAGAATATTTGTTTTAAATTTGAATTGTTTTACATTTCAAATTTACATTTTAAGCTTTCTGTAGACATGTTTCATGTTTGTCTGATAAGTATTCGCTGAGTTTCAGTTCATTTTTGTGACGTGTTTCAGAAAGATGCTCGTGGAGACAGAGATGGCTGAAAGCGTACCGTTTATTTTCTTTATTTTACAAAAGCACAAGGTTTTTGTTATTGTGAGCGTACACAAATGAAAGTGGACCCTTTATAGTCTCTAATGATGTCTTACACTTATCTGTATGCCCAAAATTGACGGAGTATTTTAAGTTGTTTCCGCTGTTATGGGGAAAAAATCCAGCAGGATGCGCCGGCGCATCCATCGACCCCAGAAGGTTAACACTAGAGACGCTACAACAACTGAGTTTTATTCAATTTTTCACACAAATCATGATTATAATGGCTGATTATGACTTTACAAACACTTATTTTTAAACACAGAAGCTGACACGTGAGATAAAATTGATTATGACAACATTTCACTCTCTTTTGGCACCCCCTGTTGGACATTTTACTGGGAAACTGCAGGCAAACGTGTAATAAGGCACGTAATTTCATTTTGCCACGCTAATGTAATGGTTATGAGATCAGACTGCAAAATACATACTTTTATTATGATATTAACATATGGAATAGGTGGCATGATTAACTTATTTTTTTAACACATTATTTTTACTATAATTAACAGCACTAAATTAACATGTTAAATCGACAGTCCTTATATATATTGCGATTGAGGTTTTATCAGATTTAGCTCATTTCTGGGGACAATCCCCCCCAAAGTATAGCTAATTAAATTCATGCATACACACACTTAATGTTTTCTGATAACATAATCTACAATCAAAGACCACATTGATTAATCTGAATGAGCCATTTTGTTGAAAATCAAACTTACTGAAGACAAAAACAAACCTTTACCTGGACCAGCCCAGCAGTGGGGGTACAGCGCAGGTGAGGGCCATGACCCAGGTGAAGCCCACTCCCATGATGGCATGTTTCTCACCGAAACGAAACGTTGTCATTGGCTTACACACCACAATGTAGCGCTCAACAGCCAACACCACTAGAGACCACAGAGCTATCTCACCTGAGAAACACATCAATAATCCATTATTATATTCATGTAGACTCAGCTGATTGATACCTGTCACCAAGACCATCCTGTATGTTCTGTAAAATCATGCAATATTCACAGAACAGACATGAATCTCTTAAAACCTGTAAAGAACGTGACTTAAAAGAAATAACCGACTGTAGGAACATTGCCATTTTTTGGCATTATGACATTATTTTCATGGCAATTAAGCACATTTTCCCTCATTATTAAATTCTCATTAACCTAATGCAAAAATCTCATTTCTCATGTCATATTTGCAATGCTGCAATACTGTATTATACAGTAACTGTAATAATAATAAAGGTTGGTCAATGGTGCAATCCAGCAGTCTGATATTTCTGTATAATAACCACACATACAGGGATAAAGTGATATCCGCTCAGCGCCGGGGTCCTGATCACCCTGTCAGGTTTATTTTATGATAACTACCGGCTGACGTGTACAGTAAATTATTTTTTCCATATTACTTAAATGTTAATTGCATTTGTATTACAGTATTTTTTATCTGTAATATATAAAAAACACAACAATGAGTAATGAGAACAGAAATTATGAGAATTTATTAAATACCACGATGGATAATTATGTATAATATAATAACATTATCATAATATTATTTAATATATACTGTATGTATGTGTGTGTATATATATATATATATATATATATATATCTCGTCTTGGTTACTGATGTAACGTTGTGTCGATGTAGTGACACTAGGGGTTCGCTCTTGTGAGCCCCAATCACCTTTGCTTTATTCAGAAAAGGCCAATGAAAATTGCAGAGTGGAATTTGCATGCCACTCTCCACCCCGGACATACGGGTTTAAAAGGAGATGGCATGCACCACTCATTCATAATTGTGCTGAGCACCCGAGAGTGTGTCCCGGCCATGTCAGTGGTCGGTTCAGCGCTGCAGCAGAAGGGACACAATGTCTTGTTCCCTCCATCAGGGAACAGAGGTTGCATCAGTAACCAAGACGTTCCTTGTCTGTCACTCACTCGACATTGTGTCGATGCAGTGACACTAGGGGTTCCTATATGAAACACCGCAGGCGCTGAACCGTGTCACAAGGTACGGAGGAGGAAGCTTACCTGACTTACCCGAGGAAGCTACAGGTGGTGGCCTTTCCTGATTTTTGGATTAAGCAATTTCCCGCCGAGCACCTGCTAGAATAGCGCTGGGGAAGTGCTCTTCCCTCTCCAGGAGGGAGAGTACTACGGAGACCACATCCTACCGGAGGGAGGTTAACATGTGGAGAATACCTCACATGGACTTACCGACGGGGAAGTTCACATATGGAATGATACCACTGGAGAAGACCTTATCTACGGAGAGGTACACAGCAACAGTGGCCGAGGCAGAGCAGAGCTCTGACGAGGGGAAACACAGGGTTCACCTGAGGGGAAAACGAACAGTAGAAACGCATAATACGGGATTACTGAGGGGGGAATCACAACGTATGGAGCACTGAGCCCAAGTACACGGGCTCACCTGAAAAGGGGCATACCATGAGACTGGGCCTGGCGGCATTATTCCTCTGCCGAGTTCACCACCGAATAGTGCTTAAGGAATTAAAGAAGCGTCCAGTGTTCACCAGTTATAGGGAACTGTTGTGGACAAGATAGTGCACATTATCACCCCAAAAGGGGAAAGGCGCAATGCAAGCGATACACCCAACCGGCCGCCCGGCCTACCTGTTGTTACCCCATAACACTCGGGTCGAAACCGGTTCTATACGCAAGTTGTAGAACCTCGCAAAGGTATTGGGGTATAGCATCTAAAGCTCTGCATGCAGTCCAGATAGATGTGCAGGGCGCGAACTGGACACAGCAATGACAAGGCCAGGTCTTCCTCTTCTGAAGGGAGTGCTTGCAGGTTCACCACCTGATCCCGGAAGAGAGTGGTGGGAACTTTTGGCACATAACTGGGCCGGGGTCTCAAGATTACGTAAGAGTGTGTCGGCCCGAACTACAGGCATTCGATGGTGACTGAGAGTGCCTGCAGGTCCCCCACCCTCTTGATAGAAGAAAGCACCACCAGGAGAGCCGTCTTCAGGGACAAAGTGCTGAGCTCGGCCTGCTCCAGGGGCTCAAAGGGGGCTCTCTGTAAGGCAGGTAGGACCACAGAGAGATCCCAAGAGGGAATCAGGCATGGTCTAGGGGGATTCAATCTCCTCACACCTATTAGGAACCTGGTGATCAGGTCGTGCTGTCGAGAGGGTCTCCCATCCAGTGTATCGTGATATGCTGCAATAGCAGCCACATACACCTTCAGGGTAGAGGGAGACAGCCATCTCTCCAGTCCCTCTTGTAGAAAGGACAACACAGACCCGACTGCGCTTCTCCGTGGATCTTCCCCATGGGAAGAACACCAATTCGTGAAGAGACGCCACTTCAGAACGTACAGCCACCTCATGGAGGAGGCTCTGGCCCGAGTGATCATGTCTACCACCTCTGGCGGAAGGCCTGCTAGGTCCTCCGTGTCCCATCCAGGAGCCAGACATGGAGATTCCAGAGGTCTGACCATGGGTGCAGGAGCGTGCCCTGCCCCTGAGTGAGGATGTCCTGCCTCAGGGGAATGCGCCAGGAAGGGGCTACTGCCAGGAGCATCAGGTCTGAAAACCAAGTCCGATTGGGCTAGTATGGCACAACCATCAGGACTTGTTGCCCATCCTCCCTGAATTTGCATAACATCTGTGTAATGAGGCTCACTGGGGGAAACACGTACTTGCGCTGCCCCCGAGGCCAGCTGTGCTCCAAGGCATCCGTGCCAAGGGGAGCCATGGACAGGGAGTACCAAAGGGGGCAGTGAGGGGACTCTCAGGAGGTGAACAGGTCCACCTATGCCTCTCTGAATCTCTCCCAAATCAGCTGGACTGCATGGGGGTGGAGCATTACCTGCCATGAGAGTGTGTCCGCTGCACAGTTGAGGACGAGGTGAGTGGCTCTCAGGCGAGTTGCGATATGCGACAAGAGCGTACCCTGCCCTGGCAGTTTATGTACGCCACAGTCGCTGTGCTGCCCGTCCAGACCAACACATGCTTGCCCTGAATCAACAGCCGAAGCCTCCGCAGGGCCAGCGATACTGCCAGAAACTCTAGGCAATTGATGTGCAATTGCAGGCAGGGCCCTGTCCTGAGCCCCAATACTGCCTGCCTCCCAGCCCTAATTCGAGGCATCTGTTTGAGACCTGTTCTATGGGAGCTCTTGCCCATAGAAATGGCAGGTCTGACCAAGGACTGAAAGTTTGACGGCACCGAGGTGTCATGCACCATGCCCACCTTGGGACTTGAGTCTGAGTCTCCAGTGCTGGAGCGGTCTCATATGCATCAACCCGAGGGGGAGTACCGCCGCCAAGGATGCCATATGCCCCAGGAGCCTCTGAAATTGTTTCACTGGGACCGCTACCTTCTGCGTGAAGGTTTTCAGGCAGGCCAGCACTGACTGTGCACGCTCGTTCGTAAGGCATGCCATCAGGGTGAGTCCAACTCCATACCTTGAAAAGAGATGCTCTGCACCGGGGAGAGCTTGCTCTTTTCCCAGTTCACCTGAAGCCCCAGTCAGTCGAGGTGCTGAAGCATAAGGTTCCTGTGTGCACACAATAGATCTTGCAACTGAGCTAGGATCAGCCAGTCATCGAGATAATTGAGAATGCGAATGCCCTTCTCCCTCAGCGGGGCCAGGGCATTCTCTATGACTTTGGTAAAGACACGAGGAGGCAGGGACAGACCGAAAGGGAGGACCTTGTATTGGTATGCTCGTCCCTCGAAGGCAAACCGAAGAAAGGGTCTGTGTCGAGGAAGGATCCATATGTGAAAGTACGCGTCCTTCAGGTTAATGGCCGCGAACCAATCCTGATGTCATACAGACCGTGAGCCCGCAACGGTGACCGGTGGCTGGGGCGGGCAAGCGGCCCCAAGAACCACTGTACTTACCTGTTTGCTGGCTTTCTTTTTATGGAAAACAAGGGAACGCGAGATACTCGCATCCCACTTGCTGACCGGAAAGACTTTCATTGCCTGGCCGTCACGGGTGCGAGGGCCGGAGGGGCTAAGCATTGGAGAATGACCAAGGGAATAAGGAAACTGCTCTTTTATTGACAATTTGGGTGCCGGAGATCAGAAGGCATCCGGCGATGTTAGGACACCCACCTCATGCTGACCCAGGGGCGGGAGTGGGGCCCATGCTCACACCTGGGTCAGAGTCGTCAATGAGCGATGCCTCATCCATGGGTCGCCCATCTCAGGACCGCCTTGAAGCCCGTCCGGGGTTCTTGGCAGCCGGCTGGCGGGCAGGCGGTGCTGCCTTCCTCTGGGAGGATCTTCTCAAAGAGTGGCGTACGGGCTCCGATGGTGGGGGAGCCGGGGCCGGGGCCGGCACCGCAGGAGGACGGCCCTGGCGAGAGGCAGAAGGGGCGCAGGACTTCAGGGGCCTATAGGTGGCCGAGCATGGCGTGGCAGGATGTGTTTGATAGCCTCCATCTGCTCCTTCACTGTCAAGAACTGGTGGGCGCAATCCTTGACAGTGTAGCCAAAGAGCCCCCCTTGGGAGATGGGCGCATCGAGAAAGCGGACTTTCTCGGAGTCAAGCATCTCCGCAAGGTTGAGCCACAGGTGCCGCTCTTGGACCACTAAGGTGGACATCGTCTGGCCCAGGGTGCGCGCCGTGTCTATCATTGCCCGCAGAGCGAGATCGGTCGCGGAACGCAGTTCCTGCATAAGCTCTGGGTCAGTCCTACCCTCATGCAGATCTTTGAGCACCTTGGCCTGGTGGACCTGCAGGATGGCCATGGTGTACAGGATGGAAGCGGCCTGACCTGCGGCGTTGTAAGCCTTCGCTTAAAAAGAAAACTTGCACGCCTTGGAAGGGAGCCTTGGTCGGTTCCTCCAGGTGGCTGCGCCCTGCGGGCATAAATGCACCACAATGGCATGCTCTACCTGGGGAAGCTCGACATATCCCTTAGCTGCTCCACCATCGAGGGTAGTTAGGGTGGACAAGCCGGCGAAGCATGTACAGGCAGAGAAAGGTGCCTTCCATGATTTCGCGAGCTCCTCGTGCACTTCCGGGAAGAAGGGCACTGGGGCGGGGCGTGGACGTGATTCGCGCTCCGAGCACAGAAAACAATCATCTAGCCATGAACGCTTAGGGCAGGGTGGAGGGTTCCACTCAAGCCCGATGTTCGTGGCCAACCAGGCAAGCATGGCTGCCAACTCAGTGTCCACCACATCCTGAGCTCTACCACCCGAGAGCGGGAGCTCAGAAGATTCGTCCACTTCCAAAAGCAGAAGCCCACCCTCCGATGCTGCAACCGATAACTCATCCTCATCGTGAGCCCCGAATGAGATATTAAATCTGCCCTGAGGTGGACCGCCTACCTCACTCGTGAACTCTACCAAGCAGAACGAGCATGCTGGTGGCTGGCAGGTCTGTGGGGATTGAGCCGGCGGAAACACTCCAATATCCACATCCAGATTGCCCACGGCGCTCGCCGACGCAGCCTCCTGGTTTCAACCCAGGACGGACCGTGTCGGGAAGCAGCCGCGGTGGCTCTCTGCTTCATGAAGAAGGAAGAGAGCCGCGACTGCAATGTTCTCATGGGCATGTTCTCGCAGTGAGAACATGACCCCTCCACCAAAGCTACCTCAGCGTGCTGGCGACCCAAGCACTCGAGACAGATCTCATGGCCATCCGGTGGGGAGAGAGGTCTGTTTCAAGTCTGAATGAGTGGTGCATGCCATATCCTTTTATACCCGTATGTCCAGGGCAGAGAATGGCATGCAAATTCCACTTGCCAATTTTCATTGGCATTTTGATTGGTGATTGGGGATCTCAAGAGCGAACCCTAGTGTCACTACATCGACACTACTTTGAGTGAGTGACAGACAGGGGAATATATATACAGTTGTGCTCAAAAGTTTGCATACCCTTGCAGAATTGGTAATATACTGTATGTGCCATTTTTAAAGAAAACATGAGTTAGCAGGCAAAACAATTATTTATTATGGGATTCATATTCAACTGTAGGTTATAACAGAATGGCACAATCATAAAACAAAACATGGCAAAAAAAAAAAATGATATGACCCCTGTTCAAAAGTCTGCATACCCTTAGTTCTTAATACTGTGTATTGCCCCCTTTAGTATCAATGACAGCGTGCAGTCTTTTGTAATAGTTTATATGAGGCCCCAAATTCTTGCAGGTGGTATAGCTGCCCATTCGTCTTGGCAAAATACCTCCAGGTCATGCAAAGTCTTTGGTCGTCTTGCATGAACCGCACGTTTGAGATCTTCCCAGAGTGGCTCGATGATATTAAGGTCAGGAGACTGTGATGGCCACTCCAGAACCTTAACCTTTTTCTGCTGTAACCACTGGAGTGTCAAACTTGGCCTTGTGCTTAGGGTCATTGTCGTGCTGGAAAGTCCAAGAGCGTCCCATGCGCAGCTTTTGTGCAGAAGAATGCAAATTGTCTGCCAGTATTTTCTGATAACATGCTGCATTCATCTTGACATCAATTTTCACAAGATTCCCCATGCCTTTAGAGCTCACACACCCCCAAAACATCAGTGAGCCACCACCATGCTTCACAGTGGGGATGATATTCTTTTCACTATAGACCTTGTTGACCCCTCTCCAAACATAGTGCTTATGGTTGTGACCATAAAGCTCTATTTTGGTCTCGTCACTCCAAATTACAGTGTGCCAGATGCTGTGAGGCGTGTCAAGGTGTTGTCGGGCATATTGTAACTGGGCTTTTTTGTGGCATTGGTGCAGTAAAGGCTTCTTTCTGGCAACTCAACCATGCAGCTCATTTTTGTTCAAGTATTGTTGTATTGTGCTCCTTGAAACAACCACACCGTTGACACAACCACACCATAAGCAGCCTGTATTTCTCCTGAGGTTACTTGTGGGTTTTTCTTTGTATCCCGAACAATTCTTCTGGCAGTTGTGGCTGAAATCTTTCTTGGTCTGCCTGACCTTGGATTGGTATCAAGAGATCCCTGAATATTCCACTTCTTAATAAGTGATTGAACAGTACTGACTGGCATTTTCAAGGCTTTGGATATCTTTTTATATCCTTTTCCATCTTTATAAAGTCCCATTACCTTGTTACACAGGTCTTTTGACAGCTCTTTTCTGCTCCCCATAGCTCAGTATCTAGCCTGCACAGTGAATCCACGTGAGAGCTAACAAACTCACTGACTATTTATACACAGACACTAATTGCAATTTAAAAAGCCACAGTTGTGGGAAATTAACCTTTAATTGCCATTTGAACCTGTGTGTGTCACCTTGTGTGTCTGTAACAAGGCCAAACATTCAAGGGTATGTAAACTTTTGATCAGGGCCATTTGGGTGATTTCTGTTATCATTATGATTTCAAAAGGAGCCAAACAACTATGTGATAAATGGCTTCATATGATCATTATCTTTAAATAAAAGACAGTTTTTTTTTGCATGATCAGTCACATTTTCAAAATCAATGCCAAAATGTCACAATTTCTGCCAGGGTATGTAAACTTTTGAGCACAACTGTATATATATATATATATATATATATATATATATATATATATATATATATATATATACATACACACACACACACACACACACACACACACACACACACACACACACACACAGGTGGCCAAAAGTTTGGAATAATGTGCAGATTTTGCTGTTTCAGAAGGAAATTGGTACTTCAATTCACCAAAGTGGCATTCAACTGATCACAATGTATAGGGACATTGCTGATGTAAAAAAACAGCACCATCACTATTTGAAAAAAGTCATTTTTGATCAAATCTAGACAGCAGCCATAACTCCAACACCTTATCCTTTTTTTGTAATTAAATTTTTTTATTAAATCATACACTAGCAAATGTAAACACACACACACACACACACACATATATATATATATATATAAAAATACATATACATATATATATATATACACACATACATACACATCATACTAACTATAATACACTACTCTCTCCACACCCCACCCGAGAGCCCTCCAAAAACTCCAAATACCTGCCCCATTTCCGAATAAACTTATCAAAGCCACCCCGTCTTCCCGATGACACCTCCTCATAAGCTGCCACCCTCCCCACCTCCGTGCACCACTCCGGATATGGGGGCGCACCAGCTGACCTCCAACCCCTCAAAATAACCTGCCTGGCAATCATCACACATGTCAGAACCCAGTTCTCTATATGGCCATCCCCCACATCAATGACCGCCCCATCGCCCAGAACACAAAGTCTGGGGAAAACTAAACCTGAGTGCCCACCACGTCGCACACAAAATTCTGAACCTTCAACCAGAATTTCTGGATCTCGACACACCACCAAAAAACACGGACCATGTCTCCATCCTCCGATTGGCATCTCCAGCAGGTGGGTGTGTCTTTAAGACCAAGCCTATACAGTCTAGAGGGGGTCCAATAAAATCTATACAAAATTTTGAATTGTATAAGACGCACCCTTGCATCACTAGATGCAGACTTAACGTTTTTAAGAATCTTAGCCCACACTCCTTCCTCCACTGCCAAGTTGAAATCTTTCTCCCATACTCTCTTGAGAGAAGTTAAGTCTCCATCCCCCATACTCTGAATTAACAGGGAGTAGTACACTGATGCCTCATGACCTTTTCCAAAAGCCGCAATCACCTCTCCCAAAGCATCTGCCTCTTTAAGGGGATGTGTGCTACTCCCAAAAATAGTACAAAGCAGGTGGCGCAGTTGTAAATACCTATGAAACTGAGGTCTGGGGATCCCAAAATGTTGGACCAAGTTTTCAAACGATCTCAACACACCACTTTCATATAGGTCACCGAGTGTAGCAACCCCCCTCACAATCCACTCTCCCCCCTCACAATCCACTCTGGCCAGCAGAAAGGAGACTTGCCAATACACAGTCTTGGGTTCTGCCATATGCTCGAGGCAACATTTAAATAAGTGTCCAATTTAAACAATCTGGACACTTTAGTCCATACCGAGTGTAAATGCGAAATAACGAGGTGTAACTTAACTTTTCCGATTAGTTTGATAGAGATGCTTTGTAATGGCGAAATAGGGGCAAGAACTGCCTGTTCAATAACAAACCAGGGAGGGGCTCTCTCAGGTGGAAGTGACCAGTGAGCCAAATGTCTGAGACTGAACGCATAGTAATAAAACAAAATCTTGGGTAGGCCTAGCCCTCCTTTGTCTATCGGCCTATGTAACTTATTAAAATGCAATCTGGGATGTTTACCATTCGAAATGAAGGACTTCGCTATGCTATCAAATTCCTTGAAATAAGAGATGGGGATATCTACAGGGAGAGATTGTAGCAGGTAGTTAAATTTTGGAATACAATTCATTTTAATAACATTAACCTTCCCAATCATCAATAAATGAAATGAAGCCCACCTGCTCACATCGCTCGAAAACCTTTTTATTAAAGGGTCAAAATTTGCTGGGAATAAAATCCCCAAATACTTAATACCCTGTTTGGGCCACTGGAAGGTGCCCGGCTGAGCCGTTACTGGGCAGTACGCTGTCAGAGCCAAAGCTTCAGATTTAGCCCAATTGACTTTGTATCCTGAGAACTTGGAAAATAAATTAATAATTCTGTGGAGGCAAGGCATAGATCTAGTAGGTTCAGAGACAAATAATAAAATATCATCTGCGTAAAGCAGAAGCTTAAGCGCCACAACTCCCGCCACCACCCCTGGAAAATCATCCTCCTTTCTCATCGCGGCTGCTAATGGTTCCAGGGCAAGACAGAACAATAATGGGGAAAGAGGGCAGCCCTGCCGAGTGCCCCTATTCAGAGTAAAATAATCTGAAATTAATCCATTTGTTTGTACCACTGCTACCGGGTGTCTATAAAGTAACTTAATCCAACCAATAAATGTACTCCCGAACCCATACATTTCCAAAATCTTAAAAAGATAATCCCATTCTACCATATCAAACGCCTTTTCGGTGTCAAGTGAGATGGCAGCGATCGAAGATTGATCATTCGCTACTGACCACATGATATTGATGAGACACCTTATGTTATCAGAAGAGCTGCGGCCCCAAATAAATCCCACCTGATCTATAAGTGATGTCATAACTTTACTTAATCGATTAGCCAAAATTTTTGACAATATTTTTACATCTAGTTGGATCAGGGAGATTGGACAGTAACTTTTACACTCGCTTGGATCTTTGTCCTTTTTAAGAATCAGACTGATCCGGGCTTGTGTCATGGTTGGAGGAAGCTTTCCATTCTTTAATGAATCAATATAAACTTCTAACAAAAGTGGAGCCAGTTCTGTAGCATAGGATCTAAAAAATTCTGCGGCAAAACCATCTGGCCCCGGAGCTTTGCCAGTAGGTAGGGAGTTTTTTTGCTCAGTCGTCAGTTTAGGAAGATCTAATGGTTCCATAAAGTTTTTAATATCTTCATCAGTAGACGAAGACGTGGAACTACAAAGATCAATATAGAATTCTTTAAAGGCATTATTATTATCAATGGCTGAAGTAAAAATTTCACCACCAGCAGATTTCACTAAGGGAATGGAAGAAAAAGACTCTCTGCTTTATATATCTAGCCAAAAGTTTTCCTGCTTTGTCCCCCGACTCAAAGTATGACTGTCTTTCCCTGAATAACCAAAACTCCACTTTCCGCGACAAAATAGTATTATATCTATATTTCAATCAGGTCAATTCTCTGAGGCCATCCGCTGACATTCAGCTCTGCCTCTGCACTTTTAATATTTCCTTCCAACTCCACAAGTTCTTGTGCTTTGGATTTGTTGATGAATGAGGCATATTGTATGATCCGACCCCTAAGAACCACCTTAAGTGCCTCCCAAGCCACGCCCACAGAGGATACTGAGGACCAGTTGGTCTCCATATAAACATTGATTTCAGTCTTTAACATTTGTTGGAAATCAGGATTTTGCAAAAGGGATACATTAAGGTGCCAACTATATGATTTCTTTTTCTCTATATGTGGCAACACCTCTAAACTTACCAGGGCGTGATCTGAGACTAAAATGTTTCCAATTGAGCAATCAACAACAGATGAATTGAGGGATTTGGATATAAAAAAAAAAAATTAAAAAAAATCTATTCTAGAATAAATCTTATGGACTGATGAAAAAAATGTTTAGTCCCTACCAGATGGGTTTGTAACGTCTGTGTAAGATCAGTGATGGCTAATTACACTTTGTTTGAAAAAAACCCTTTTAGCCTTTTGACATTTGCATATAAATTACTGACCTGGCCTCTGCGTTTACATTTATATGGGTGCTAAATTGCAGATGGTCTTTATCACTATCAAAAGGATGCTAAAACAGGTCGCCTCTGGAGTGTCTCCATCAAGCTTCAAACACATTCCACAGAAAGGGGGGTGACCCCCATGCCAGGCACCAGAGCAGTTGTCTGTCTCCAGTAATTCCAATACACGTCACACACACACCTAAAGACATTTTCTCTATTTAGGCCATAGTAAGCAGTTATAAATGTATCTGCTATATGCATGTGTTGTATGTATATTCCCCTATCATATTAACTTAGTTAAAACCCTTTACTTGTATTAGTTAGACGTTAAATGCCTATATTCAAATGTATGAGTGTATCTCTGCTTTAATATCGTCTGGAGGTTACCTTCTTGGTATCAAAATGATCTTCTCTTTATTTCTCACACAATAATGTACACCATGTGATCGTGAAATGCATCGAACAATTCTTACTATGTTTTGAATTAAAAGCTGCACTAGCGGTCCAGATCAGCAATAAAATGCGAATGGGCCATAAACGGAGACAAAGGATGTCTCTCTCGCTCAAAATGCATGCCTCTGATTGGCCACTCCACCCACAAAATGGGTGCGGCAATGAACTGTTAAAATTCCAGAACGCAGACTAATCATCGCTCAAAAACTCTTCTCCTTGAGACCAACACACTCCAAAACTCTCCTCTTGAGTTTAACCTTCTGGCAGTGTTCACCTTCAAGTAACTTTGTGGATTTGCTGTGGACTTCTTCAACTCACTCCTAAAGAAATCATCGAGAACCTCGTCTACCGCATCAAGACTCTTATTCAGCAACAAACCAATGCAAGTAACCATTTACAACTGATTAGATGCGCGTTTAAGTTTGAACCCCTTTTAAGGTGAATTGTGCCTCTGATGATTCTCATTTAGGTTGTGGTTAATTGATGTGAAATACTGCCTTCTTTGCTCTTCTCTCTCCTTTCCTTACTTTCCTTCATTCTATATATGTATGTTTTGCTTAGTTTGTTTGTTAGTTATAGTTTCATTTATTAAATCCCTTATATTCACAATTGATTGTCTCTGTGTTCCGCTCACAATTCAAAGTCACTGAATGTTGCTCCTTGCTACATGCTAAACTACTGCTAGCACTGTATAAGTAGGAAGGCTATTGTTCCTTGGCCAGGAAAGTAATCTTCCTAGAATTGATAAATAATTATATTGTCTGCTCGGTGGACGGACTGATCAGGTAATTGTAATATCGATTCTGCTACAGTTAATTCTAAGATCTAATCTAAATATTTATTATTAATTATAACCAGTTATAATTAATTATAAATAATTCCCTTTTTAAGCTAATTTGCTACAGATCAAAAGTCTCCAAATATCTGTAAGACCAAGATTTTTACACATCCTGTGAAGCGTCAATGTTGCTCTATGGGGCTTGCAAATTTTGCTTCACTATGATCAAGGACTGAGTCCATCAAAAGATTAAAGTCTCCTCCCAGTATTATATCATGAGGGGTGCCAGCGGTTTGCAGCATCCCTTCAAGATCTATAAAAAAGCCCTGATCATCAGCGTTGATCATCAGGTGCGTAAATATTAGCCAAAATCAACCTTTGCCCTTGAATTTCAGCTAAAACAATAATTACTCTAATTTATCTTTAATCTGTTTGAGACATTTGAATTGTAGATGTTTATTTACCAATATAATGACTCCCTTGCTCTTACTTTGCCAGCACTAAAAAAAAACATGTCCACCCCATATCTTCCCAAATGTGTTTCTTGAAGAAAGACTATATCATATTTCTTACGTTTAAGAAAAGTAATAACCTTCCTTCTTTTTATGGGGTGCCCAACTCATTCACATTCCATGTGGAGAGAGATAGTACACTTATTAACATTTGACATTTTGATAAAGTAGAAAAAATAAATTGTGTGTCAAAAACAAAATTATACAGACCACATTCCCCATTAGTGAGACAATCAAACCCCGAACTTCCCCCCGAACAAAACAGAAAAAAGAAAACGTGCGCAGTAACCCCGCACACGAAAGCGCCAACCGGCGACAATCCCTCTAAACGCAAAAGGTCCATGAACGCCCACGAGCCCCCATGACAACTTTGCCATCGGATTGCTCAATTTTGCCTCACAAATTTGTGAGGCAAAATTACATAACAGAAAATACTTTGGAAAATAAACCCAGCAAATAGGAAGAATGAACACAAAGAACGTGTAGATTCATTCACAGAACTGTCTCAAAGGTGTGATCTTCCACAAAACAAATTCTAGCTGATATAAAACCGTTCAGATTCCTCGGACAGACAGACGAATGTTCAGTGAGACAGCTGTTATGAGTTCAGCGGATGACGTCATCATTCCAATGTCCTGTAAAAAAAACTCAAAACAAACTCCAGCCAGAAGAAGGAAAAAGCACGAAGAACGAACAGATTAATCCACAGCTGTTCCAAAGGAGTGTTATTCAATAGAACAAGCTCCAGCCACTAGGCGGAACCAACACAAAAAGAAACAAAACCGGCATCCCGGTTCCCCGGGTGGTCGAGTCAATTCACTCGCAGGCCGCATAAAAATATATACCATGACTTACACAATCCGTCAACTTTATAAAAGACATCCTTTGTGTGAGCATGTAGATATTTTGCAGTCATCCATAATGTCCACTCTCAAACTGGCCGGGAACTTCAATGCAAAATTTAAGGAAAAGTGTTATACACAAAACAAGCTCCGGCCGCTAGGCGGAGCCAACGCAAAAAGTAAAAAGAAACCAAAATGACGCCCAGCTTCCTCAAGAGTAAGTACAGCGAGTCGACCCACTCACATGAGAAACATCCAATGGTTTACTCAGACACTGATTCAATAAAAGACATTGCTTGATTGGGACATGTAAATACTTTGCAACCGACCTTCATTTCTATTCTCAGTTTAGAGCAAAAGTAATCTTTTGCCGATGTAAGAGTTTCTTACATTCCTTGAACCGATCGCGTTTCTCTCTTGTCGAGTTCGCAAAGTCCGGGAACATGAAAATATTATGGTTCTTCCAAGAAAGCTTCCCTTTGCTCCTCGCCTGACGCAACACAAGATCTTTATCGGATGATCTCAGAAATCTGCCGAGAATCGGTCGGGGCCTACTTCCCTCAGCAAATCTGTGAGCTCGCTCGATTTCCAGCTTGTCGCCTGTTATGTTGAGCAGACTCGGGAAAAACTCATCTAGGAATTTCACCATATCTCTGCTCTCCTCATTACAACAATTCGAACGTTATTCCTGCGGCTTCTATTCTCAAGATCTTCAAGCTTTTCAAGGAGATGTTCCAAATCAACTTTGGTCACGGGCAGATTAGCGGTTAATTCCCTCTCCGAAGATTCCAAAAAATCGATTCGTTTCTCAACATCAGTCACTCTTGTAACTAACTCACAGAATTTTGTTTCTATCACCGTAATCGATCGACGTATTACAGCGAGATCCTCCAAATCAGCAAGAATCTTCGTCAACATCACCGACATATTGGACAACTGACGCTGGATTCCTTCTCCCGCCGCACCATCGAAATCGAGTCCCTGGTCTGTAGGCCTGTCGGGGCTTTCATCCTGAACACGTAGGTGTCCTTTAATGTCTCTAGAGCCCAAGGATTTTGACTTCTTTGCCATGTTTTGCATCAAAGAGCAAATGTGTAACTGGGTGTATCAAAATTCACCAGATTATAACATGAAAATAATTAAAAATTTAGCAAAGTGCGCAGAGTTCGTTGCTCACACGTCTGCCCCTTGGCATCACGTGACCTAACACCTTATCCTTGAGTAATCATGCTTAATTGCTAATTTGGTACTAGAAAATCACTTGCCATTATATCAAACACAGCTGTAAGCTATTTGGTTTGTTAAATTAAGCTTAACATTGTGTTTGTTTTTGAGTTGCCACATTATGCAATATACTGGCATGTCTTAAGGTCAATATTAGGTCAAAAATGGCAAAAAAGAAACATCCTTCTCTAGAAACTTATCAGTCAATCATTGTTTTGAGGAATGAAGGCTATACAATGCTTGAAATGGTCAAAAAACTGAAGATTTCATACAAATGTGTACACTACAGTCTTCAAAGACAAACGACAACTGGCTCTAACAAGGACAGAATGAGATGTGGAAGACCAGATGTACAACTAAACAAGAGGATAAGTACATCAGAGTCTCTAGTTTGAGAAATAGATGCCTCACATGTCCTCAGCTGACAGCTTCATTGAATTCTACCCGCTCAACACCAGTTTCATGTACAACAGTAAAGAGAAGACTCAGGGTGCAGGCCTTATGGGAAGAATAGCAAAGAAAAAGCCACTTTTGAAACAATAAAACAGAAAGAAAAGGTTAGAGTGGGCGAAGAAACACAGACATTGTACAACAGATAATTGGAAAAGAGTGTTATGGATCTTAACCCCACTGAGCATTTGTGGGATCAGCTAGACTGTAAGGTGCGTGAGAAGTGCCCGACAAGACAGCCACATCTATGGCAAGTGCTACAGGAAGCGTGGGGTGAAATGTCACCGGAGTATCTGGACAAACTGACAGCTAGAATGTCAAGGATCTGCAAAGCTGTCATTGCTGCATGTGGAGGATTTTTGATAAGAACTCTTTGAAGTCTAAGAAGTTTTTGTATTTTTTTTATTGTAATAGTAATTTTTCACGTTATTAATGTCCTGACTATACATTGTGATCAGTTGAATGCCACTTTGGTGAATAAAAGTACCAATTTCTTTCCATAAGAACAAAATCTGTACATTATTCCAAACTTTTGGCTGCCAGTGTGTGTGTGTGTGTGTGTGTGTGTGTATGTATATATATGTATATACGTATACACATCACACACACACACACACACACACACACACACACACACACACACACGTATAATTATGAGAATTACAAAAAAAAAAACTCAATTTCAATGTAAAGTTAAATGTCTGGCATTACAGTAATAAAAACTGGTAACACTTTAGAATAATGGTCCGTCATTAATAGGTAATTATGCAGGAATTCATACAGGATTAACAAGTGGTACTACGTCAACACTTTAGTTACTTCTATTAACTAATATGGAAACATGGGACTGATCAGTAAGTAATAGTGAACTGATGACTGAGGTAGTTCACTGTTAGTTAATCAATAATTACTGAACTTGATCTGCCTCATTGAGAACTATCTACTAACTATGGCTAATTTAAAATAACTACTAATTCATTACTAATCAAAACATTAACATGTGTCTAAAATGTGAATGATTATATTTTTATTGTAAAGATCATGCATGGGTTCTTTGTTGGAATTAATTTATTAATGTAACAGGTCGCTAAATCAAGGCTACAGTGTCTGGTAGAGTATCATAGTCAAGGATGTAACTACATATTCAGGATTGATGGGGACCAAATTTAATAATGTAATAATTAACCATGGAAAAAACCCATATCAGTAGACCAATATTGGTGGTTACGGTCATGATCATAGTCAGCTTACCTTACGGAAATACAGGGATGTATGTGCTCAACCTGTGTATTCCTTGGGATAGCTCTCCTGTTCATTAAAAAATTAACTTCTGCATGTTTGATATTGCTGAAGGTCTTTTTTAAATAATTCTGGTAACCCATAAGTAATGAGCCAAGTGTTACCACATAAGTATGAAGTGTTTGTTCCTACATTTTATTAATTTAAACAGATCAAACAAAGATTCACAGACTTTCAAAAAAAAAATTTCTGCCATGGAATTATGAATCATTGAATTATGAATCATTGAAATAACTGAACATAATTGCATAGGCTACAAACCTTTAGCAGGATAATGCTTTTAATTGCTGGTGCTCACGGTTACTACATGTTTTAAAAGTCTTATCTCTTAACAAAGTAATAAAATCATGTGTCTAAAGGACAAGTGTGTGGATCTTCACAAGACTTCAACACAAAACTGAGAGAAAACTGGCATGCGGCATGAGGCCAATTCCACCTGTGTACTTCCGCCCTAGACAGCCCACTCTGTAAATACGTACAGTTATTAATTTGACATGTTTCCTCCTTTGCCTATGTTCGGTCTGAACAGAACAGAATGTATGTTTAAGTTTACCACAAGCAGGTGGATCGACGGGAGGGCAGAGCAAAATCGCACTCGCTCTTCTTTTCACTTTCATCAGTTCACTATTACTTAATGATTGGTTAATCATGTTTCCATATTAGTAAATAGTAGTAACTAAATTGTTAATGTAGTACTACTCGTTAATCCTGTATTAATTCCTGCATAATTACCTTTACCGGACCATTATTCGAAAGTGTTACCTAAAAATTTGAGTGTGCATCTGTGTGTGTCTTGCTCTGCATCTACTTCACTAATCACACGCAATCTGATTTAAGCAGGTGCAGTCAGCACTGAAATAGAGCTTCTTCATGAGTATTTACATTAAGTCACTGTCATTCCTTTTCGTGCAAATGCGCCTTCTATGTAAACTAGGATCAGTATAAATTGCGCTGCATTCGCAAAACACAATAAACATTGTGCTATTATAGCCAGAGCAAAAAAGGCAGTAAAGTGAATTTAATTTAAAAGAGAATATGTAAGGGATAATGTACAGTCAGCCAGTTATTGCACAATAAACCCAGACAGGATGATCTGGACCCTGACGCGAAGCGGATACTCTTGTATCACCCTGAAGGGTTTATTTTGCCATAACCAGCTGACGGTATACTATCCTGCTTATTACACAGCTACTAACCAAATAAATAAATATATTGACATGATACATCGATTTGAGTTGAAATGATTTTATTAGCATACTTGTTGATATCACACAGTGATCCGAGAGCCCATAGTACAAAAGTGGTCACTGTTTGTTCCTGGCAGGCAGTAGATACCCTAACCCCACCCCCAACCTAACCAGAGCCTGTAAGGCAGGGTAGCCTGCCACGAAGAACGGATGGCACCTTTCTCCCATCACAAATCCGAGAAGCAGGAGAGACTGATCGCAGAACCCAGATGAGGGGTCTGATACGTCTATATCCCCGAATGTGTGGTTGTTACAGAGCAATATCTGACCGCTGGATGTTGCCATTGACCTATCAGAATCAAGTATTCCAGAGAGCCGTGTAATAAAGCACTACATGGCACTTAGAACCAATCCGCAAGAATGTAATTGTGGCTTGCAAATTGGGTTCAGCACAGATTTTGTGGGCATGTGCCGTTACACAATCTGCACATTTTCTTAAGTGATTCAGGCACTACACGTGCATTTAAATAACCAGCGCTTTTACAGCGCAATTCATTCTTAGTGAATACGTCCCTGAATCTCTTACAAAAATGTACTGTGGTATTGTATGGTAATACCATTGAACCATAGTACTGAATGATTACCATATTCAAACACCCACTGTGCATGTTCACATGGTACACTTCACACAACATGGCAGCACTGTAATATTTTCTGGTACTTTTCGGTTAATGAATATCTCAAGTGTAAATAAACCAAGCGTTTGGCACATCAACCTATCTAGACACAAAATCAGAATAGTTTTCCCACAATATTTCCATAAAGAATGTACTCACCACCCAGGGTGGCAAAGAAGCCCTCAATGTTGCAGCCAGTGACCCCCAGGACAAAATATCCATGCAGGGCCGTGTAGAGGGTGACGGTGAAGCCCCCCACCACCATGAACAGGTCGGCCACAGCGAGGTTGAGCAGTATGTAGTTGAAGGGCGTGCGGAGCTTCTTGTGCTGGATGGTCACGTAGAGCGTGAGGAAGTTGATGGGGAATGATGTGATGATGAGGAAGAGCATGTACGCGGCCAGGAGAGAGTACTTCCACGGCTCGGCCAGGTAGTACTGCGGCTCCTCAAACGGGCTGCGTACTAAACCTGTCTTGTTGGACATTGGCACATAGAAATTTGGACCCTCTGTCCCATTCATGTTTGCTTTACTGGTCAGGAGCCCACAGGTAGGAGAAAGACAAGACAAGCGAGACCAGACTTTCTTGATCTCCTCACAAGAAAGCCAATGAAGTCCCTGAGAATGAGTGATCTGCTCCCCAGCACACGAGCGCCTCTTATATGCCCCCCACCTGCCCAGATTAGCCGCATATGCCAGATTATAGCAAGGTGCTGCAATTTGGAGGAATGGAGTTACAGACAGATTGAGGTCAGAGAGTGTTTGATAATCCGTGAAGGTTAGCGGGCCGGAGGACAACAGCAACAACTGAGAACGAGAGACAAAACAAAATACACTTGGGTCATTACCGTTCTGCAGTACCTTTTCAATACTGTAACTTGAATGAATATGCTTGAGTTGTAATTTAAGGAAGTATTTCTGTACCAGACTCGGAGATTGAGAGTGAGCTTCGGATGTTAACTTTAAGTTCATTTTGTTATGTTTTAACCACATTTTGTTATTTTTGATTTCATCATACTGATTTCTTTAATTTTATGTAAAAGTATGGACTATTTTAGAGGGGGACAAGCAAACTAATGCCACAAAACATCACAGAATTCATCAATTGCTAATACAAATTGATGTTTGTGATGATGTTTTTCCACCAAAAAATACATGGCCTCCTGGAGGATAATGTCAGTAAAGAACTGGCTTTGTATTGGTTAATTTTTAATTGATTTCCCATGAAATGTTGCCTAACAGGGTGGAATGTGCATGAGTGTCACAAGCAGGATATGATGATAAATGAAGAGAAGTGTTGAGACTTGAACGGTTTCCCTCGTTGAATTTCCCTTGAAATATGATCATGTTTAATTCTCAGTGGCTCTCTCTACATCTAAAAAAAAAAAATTCATTCATCTTTAAAACCAAAATCAGTAGTGTTTTTAAGGCAAACGTCACTATTATCATTGCTTATACTTAGGGATGGTCAATTATACAGCTAAGCCCTAAGTATTCAACTTCAGCGTGAAACTCATCTGCAATTTATGTGCTGCAGACATACATGATTCTTCAAACTTTTCAAAGTGATAAGACGATTTTCACCTGGAAAATTAAAAAATGAGAGACAAATGTCCCATTCACTTACATTGAAGGAGGGACCCAAGCCATCAGTGTTGGGGAGTAAGTAACTAAAAGTAGCGATGCAATTAAATTATTAGGGTCCGAGTAGGTCAGCAGCGATGTTCGAGTAGCGCAGTAACATCACAAAACACAAAAATTGTCACATTGTATTGTGACCGCAGCAAAGGAGTCGACTGAGTCATCAAACACACTCACCTGAGCTGTCCTCTCTCTCTCTCATGTAGTGTTGGGAAAACTGAATCATTTAAATTTTCCTTGAAATTTTGACAAGAAAGAGATTGTAATATAAAAAACATACTGTAAGTTTCAGAACTTTCAACCTCCTCTCCAGCTAAAAATAAAGAGCATTTATTATTTCCACTCTGCAAAGACGATGCGTTTTGAAAAGGGCCACATAGTGACATCACATTGTAGTGTTCATTGTAACAGCCCCGTCCCCACAACATACGCAATCATCGCTGTAAAAGAGAGAGCCGCTGAGGTACTCCAACACTGAAAGTGGTACTATTGTACTCTAGTTTGCTTTTAACCAACTTAAAGGAATAGTTCACCCAAAAATGAAAATTCTCTCATTATTTACTCGCCCTCATGCCATCTCAGATGCGTATGACTTACTTTCTTCTGCAGAACACAAATTATGATTTGTAGAAGAATATTTCAGCTCTGTAGGTCAGTACAATGCAAATGAATGGGTGCCAAAATTTGGATGCTCTAAAAAGCACATAAAGGCATCACAAAAGTAATCCATATGAATCCAGTAGTTTTATCCATGTCTTCAGAAGTGATAAGTGTGGGTGAGAAACAGAACAATATTTCTAGAAATTCTCCTCCCTACCCAATATGCCCCGTATGCATGAAGAATTTGAATCACCAAAAAACACAAGAAGAAGATTGTGAAAGTTAAAGTGCAGCCTGACTGGGCAGAGAGGAGAATTTATAGTAAAAAAGGATTTAAATATTGATCTATTTCTCACCCACACCTATCATATAACTTCTGAAGACATGGATTAAACCACTGGAGTCTTATGTATTACTTTTATGATGCCTTGTGTGATTTTTGGAGCTTCAAATTTTTGGCACCCATTCACTTGCATTGTGAGGACCAAAACAGCTGAGAAATTCTCCTAAATATATTTTTGTGTTCTGCTGAAGAAAGACATACACATCTGGGATGGCATGAGGGTAAGTAAATGATGAGAGAATTTTCATTTTTGGGTGAACTATCCCTTTAAAGATTAAGATGTCAAGTAAGGTCCTCAGACGTTGTTGTGTTCCTGGTTGTGGAAAAACTTAATCTCTGCAAAACCTTCTGAAGGATCCCAATGTTAGGAATGAGTGTCTTATTCAAACGAAGTTCCTGAATGCATCAATGTGGGATTATATGTTTGTGCCACATTTCTTTTGGGATTCTGACAAGGATTCAGGCTTTGCAAAGAAACTTATATTGAAAGATGGAGCAGTGTCAACAATATTGGACACACAGTAATGCTGGTGAGTAACAAATGTTATTCTTTGGTTTCATCTGCCTGTGTTTGTTTGATATGTATCAAAACACCATGATGACAAAATAAACCATAATCGTGACTCCAACATGGAGCAGATCATACTTAATACGGTTACCAAATAAATACATAATTGCTCATTAAATATTGATTTGAGATCAAATTATTTTATAAGCGCAATGAAAGACAATGGTAATGAAGTACGCTTGTAAGGTTGCGCAACTTTCTCAACTGTCTCGTCTTAGACAGGACATCCCGTATCTTCACCGAAACTAATATGTCGGGATGCCCACTGTCCCATATTTAATGATCGAGGGAGACCCCCTCCCCCAATCTACTGGCAAAACATATGGCAAATATCCCGTATTTTCCGACACAGGATGCGTACTGAAGCAGGGAGGAGAGATGAGACATGAAAAGGACAGAGGCATACGAGCCATTAAGGCTTAGAAAGCAGAGGCTGGATTGTGCTTGTATGAGATGACTGAATTGAATGAATGCGTAAATATCCCGTGTCTTCCTCCTAGAATTACGCTTATGCTTCCATGTGATCAAATTCTTATTCGTGTGACACATTTATTTATGTAAATTAAGTTGAATAAACTGATACATTTGTGTATCTAACAAAGATTTTCTAGTTGTGCTGACATAAAATGAACATGAGTTAAATTAATTTAAAAAGCATGATGCAAAAATGCTTCATTCTGTATATATTTTTAAGTAAATCCAACAAATCTTTTTTAATAATATAAATATTTCAGTTTTCTATTGTTATTTCAGTCTAACAACTGCAGTAGTTTGATTGTGTTCCTAATATAAATTGGGACATATATCTATCAATGATTGCCTGGACTGAGTGCTTTTTGGGGATTTTGTAAGTCGCTTGCATCTTTTTTTTTCCATTCTTGGAAAAAACACAAAACAGTTCCACTCGTACAAAGCCAATCATAACAGTGGCCATGTCTTAAAGCTAAAGCGGGGTAAAGACAGGGTAGAATAAGGTCATGTACTGTACATTATGACAATGTTTTGTATTTTTTTTTACATTATATGGCCATGTACACACTACAATGTTCTGGGAGTGACAACCGCATTTATAGGACTGACTCCCGCAAAAGTGATAACCATAGCAACACTGCAGCATCTGGTGCCTGTGAAACATGAATGCCACCAATTTAACCTGTTTTGTGCTTGCTATTTTGAGCAAAGAGCCAGTGTGAACCTCAAGAAAAAGAAAATAATTACAAAAAGATAAAAGCATGACATGACCCCTTTAAGTGAATCGGTTCCTTCACACAGTTCATGTAACTGAACCGGTTAAAATAAACGATTATCTTAGTGTCGGTAACTCCAATTCTTTTTAGAGACTCAGTTCTTTGGGATTGTTCTTGTAAATAAACTAGTTCACATAAATGATTCACTGATTCACTTGAGACCCACACAGTATTTAATGGACTTTGCCTTCATTTTAGAAGTGAAATATTTACTGTATTGCTGTTGTTTGTCACTATATTTAGATTCAGTTATATGAAATGGCTGTTTCTAGTTTATTATTTTATATTTAGTAAAATTTGTATGTTCAATTTAATATTGTCTCCTGAATCTGTTTAATTTCACCCTAATTAAATGTGTAACTATCATGTGATATTATTTTATGCTGCAATCAGAGCTTCAAAATATTTCAAAATATCTCCTTTAAATAGCTGCAATTATTTAGCTACTTTTTGTTACTAGCTTGTAGTAATTATATAACTTGTACCATTTGTAACCAACCCCGTGATGACAGCCCAGCCGCAATAATAATTAAAAAAAGAAAATCCTAGCAAACACATTGTACTGCCCTAGCATTGTGGCGGGTAGTTCTGCCCAGAGCAAGTACCACGCATGCTTCATTCTGAAAATCTAAGTTTGATGTAATTACGTCCTCTTTACATTTTTTTACTTTTACGATTTACGTTTTTTTTTTTTTTTAAAGCAGCAGCAATCTTAAAATTGCAAAAACTCAATGCAAATGTAAAAAACAAAAACAAAACAAAAACGTTTTATTGATAAGAATATATTACAGCGAGAAACATTTGAAACAGATTATCTTATTTAACATGTAAAACAAATCCAATCTGTAATCTATCTGGAATGTAGTGCACACAAACAGCAAGTAAACATATTAAAAACCATAACTAACCTAACTATCTGTACCTCATGATGACCTGTATGAAGTGTAAGAAAGAGCATGTATGTGCAAGTCAAATGGGTGTAATCTGCTTTGGTTTGCCGAGTGTTCTGATCCAGTTAATCCTATCACACTGATCCACTGAGCTGCATTTACTTACGGATTTCTAGTGGCTCAATCATCTTCACACCTCACACACACTGATACAACACACTCAGCATGTGGGACTAATCCACTGAGTTTATAAATGCACACACACTCATATAGTGTTGTGTTAGTTTGGTTCATCGATGGGTCTGCGGCAGTACGGACAGCAGTTGTGCTGAAGAACCAACAACTCATAATCCTCACTGTGAAACATCTGAAACAAAACAAAAACACACAATACAATCAAACTTCATCACTAATGAAAGGAAACAGACAAAACAAATAAAGAATTGAAGAATGAGCTCTTTCCATTCATGAGTGTGAATCTGAATTGGCCACGACCCACAGATGTTGAACTGGAATGTGAAAAGTGACGACAGTAAGAGGAATTTACTGAATTACAATTCAAAGACATTAAACAGTCACACAACAGAGGAACTGCATTAGACCAACACAAGTTTTGCAACAGAACAATTATTTCACCATTAATTTAGCTGAATTATGCTTCTCTATTCCCTGACATTTACAGAATAATTCAGTGTTGGTGAAGCTACTTTGAAACTGTAGCTTTAGAAACTACAAACTTCTCATAATCTAAAAGAGTTGAACTACAAGCTGCTCTTTTAAAAAAAAAAAATAAAAAAAAACACAAGGCAAGTTATTAACAAAAAGTCGAGCGCGCGTGCTTAAAGCAGCTAGATTATAACGTGATGACTCGCCACTTATTGAATCATAATATGTGTCTCTGTGTATTTCTTATCATGAAGAAAATTGGCAATACACAGCTTTATTTATAAGAGAGAGATTGTTTTTTTGAGAGTTAAAGATGGATTGAAGTGAACAGAAAGGTGAGAGAGGGTAGTCTTCGCCCCATTATACACTGCAACAAAATAAGTTTTTGATTTGTTTTTGTTTTGGCTTGTTTTCTAATATAAATATCTAAAACTCCTTTAAAACAACGTACATTTACTTTAACAGCCATACTGCAGAAAATTGTTAAATATAATATTAAAAATACAAATATTTTAAAATATCTAAAAATCCTTTAAAAAAAATAAAAAAGATGAATTCACCTCTGAAGCAGCATATAAGATATTTAGACTTGATTTTAGAGAACAGATCTTGAATATAAGAATATTTTGAATTTACCGCACTTGCAGAAGTATAAGCAAGTGAAAAAATACACTTATATACAAAATACACTTATATTTAAGATACAGCTGTGCTCAAAAGTTTGCATACCCTGGCAGAAATTGTGAAATTTTGGCACTGATTTTGAAAATATGACTGATCATGCAAAAAAAACTGTCTTTTATTTAAGGATAGTGATCATATGAAGCCTTTTATCATCACATAGTTGTTTGGCTCCTTTTGAAATCATAATGATAACAGAAATCACCCAAATGGCCCTGATCAAAAGTTTACATACCCTTGAATGTTTGGCCTTGTTAAAGACACACAAGGTGACACACACGGGTTTAAATGGCAATTAAAGGTTAATTTCCCACACCTGTGGCTTTTTAAATTGCAATTAGTGTCTGTGTATAAATAGTCAATGAGTTTGTTAGCTCTCACGTGAATGCACTGAGCAGGCTAGATACTGAGCCATGGGGAGCAGAAAAAGAACTGTCAAAAGACCTGTGTAACAAGGTAATGGGACTTTATAAAGATGGAAAAGGATATAAAAAGATATCCAAAGCCTTGAAAATGGCAGTCTGTACTGTTCAATCACTTATTAAGAAGTGGAAAATTCGGGGATCTCTTGATACCAAGCCAAGGTCAGGTAGACCAAGAAAGATTTCAGCCACAACTGCCAGAAGAATTGTTCGGTATACAAAGAAATACCCACAGGTAACCTCAGGAGAAATACAGGCTGCTCTGGAAAAAGACGGTGTGGTTGTTTCAAGGAGCACAATTCAACGATACTTGAACAAAAATTAGCTGCATGGTCGAATTGCCAGAAAGAAGCCTTTACTGCGACAATGCCACAAAAAAGCCCGGTTACAATATGCCCGACAACACCTTGACACACTGGAGTTACAACAAGGCCTGTAGTGAAAAGAAAACCATCCCCACTGTGAAGCATGGTGGTGGTTCACTGATGTTTTGGGGATGTGTGAGCTCTAAAGGCACAGGGAATCTTGTGAAAATTGATGTCAAGATGAATGCAGCATGTTATCAGAAAATACTGGCAGACAATTTGCATTCTTCTGCACAAAAGCTGCGCATGGGACGCTCTTGGACTTTCCAGCACGACAATGACCCTAAGCACAAGGCCAAGTTGACCCTCCAGTGGTTACAGCAGAAAAAGGTGAAGGTTCTGGAGTGGCCATCACAGTCTCCTGACCTTAATATCATCGAGCCACTCTGGGGAGATCTCAAACGTGCGGTTCATGCAAGATGACCAAAGACTTTGCATGACCTGGAGGCATTTTGCCAAGATGAATGGGCAGCTATACCACCTGCAAGAATTTGGGGCCTCATATAAACTATTACAAAAGACTGCACGCTGTCATTGATGCTAAAGGGGGCAATACACAGTATTAAGAACTAAGGGTATGCAGACTTTTGAACAGGGGTCATTTCATTTTTTTCTTTGTTGCCATGTTTTGTTTTATGATTGTGCCATTCTGTTATAACCTACAGTTGAATATGAATCCCATAAGAAATAAAAGAAATGTGTTTTGCCTGCTCACTCATGTTTTCTTTAAAAATGGTACATACAGTATATTACCAATTCTGCAAGGGTATGCAAACTTTTGAGCACAACTGTACATTCTCTTAAAGCAAGTCTAAATATCTTATATGTTGCTTCTCAAGTAAATGTATCTTGTTTTAAGGATTTTTAGACAATTTTAAATGGAAAACAAGACAAAAACACTTGATAACAATAGGATTTTTTGCAGTGAATTTCTTTACTGAATTAAACTTAATAAAAAATGTTTTTTTCCTTTAATTCAGTGAATGTCATTTAGAGTTATTTTTAAAAGATGATTTTGTCCTCTTTCTTGTTAGTAAGTTGGGGCATAAGCTGAATAATCGGTAAAGAACTAATGATTAATCGTTGCCATAATCGCCAAAGAGTTGAATAATCATTCCAATAATCGTTAGATTATTCGATTATCAAAATAATAGTTAGTTGCAGCCCTATTTTTAAGTAAATAAAGTGAATTGATACATTTGTGTATATCTAACAAAGGATTTCCAGTTGTGTTGACATAAAATGACCATGAGATTAATTTATTTACTTAAAAAGCTTGATGCAAAAATGCTACACATATATTTTAAGTAAATCCAACACATGACATTTTTTCAGATTGTTAATGGAACAGTGAATTTACTGTAAAAATAGCTGAACTACTGTCACACAACTGTTTAGTTAACAACTCTACAACCTGCAACCTGATGACACACATTTACATGCATTGTATGGACAAACAGAGCTGAAATGTGCTTATAAAAATCTTCACTTCGATTCTGCTGAAGAAGGAAGGTCACACACATCTGGGATGGCTTAAAGGTAAGTAAATCATGATAGAATTTTCATTTAACTATTCCTTTAATATATTACTTCGAGTGATTAGATATTTTTTTCAAAACATAACAGATTTCTGTGAATTTCCTTGCATTTGATTCCATTTTAATTTGACTTAAATCCAAATAATTCATTCTGCATCCTGTTTGGTACTTCAGTGTACAGTAATTCAATGCAAATCCAGAAAATGAATCAATTTCATTCTGAATGGCGCTGTTTGTGTACCTGAAAGCACGAAGGACACATAGTGATGCTGACGTCGGGAAGGAGGGATCTGTAGTACTGCCAGCTGAGCGGTTTGGCCCAGCGCTTGATCAAAACATCTCGTCTGGACATGAACCTCAAAACCGCTCGACTCACGACCACTGGTACAAACGTACTGCCGCCCTGCTGCAACACACACACACACACACAAGGTTGCATAATATAAAATTAAGCTCAGTGTCATGTCTCCAGTCTCTCGAATTTGGGGTATCTGATGACATAATAGCTCAACACATTGATAGCTAGAAGTATGAAGCATACATTACCAAACACAAACATTGGGAACATTTCAAGTCAGAGAACACAGTCCCATCACCATCAATGGAGCACCAGTGGAGAGAGTCAGCAGCTTCAAGTTCCTGGGTGTCCACATCACTGAGGAACTCACATGGTCCATCCACACTGAAGTCGTTGTGAAGAAGGCTCATCAGCGCCTCTTCTTCCTGAGACAGCTGAGGAAGTTTGAAATGAACCACCACATCCACACAGGGTTCTACACCTGCACTGTAGAGAGCATCCTGACTGGCTGCATCTCCGCCTGGTACGGCAGTAGCACCGCCCACAACCGCAAAGCACTGCAAAGGGTGGTGCGAACTGCCAGACACATCATCGGAGGTGAGCTTCCCTCCCTCCAGGACATATATACCAGGCGGTGTGTGAAAAAAGCTCGGAGGATCATCAGAGACTCCAGCCACCCGAGCCATGGGCTGTTCTCACTGCTACCATCAGGTAGGCGGTATCGCAGCATCAGGACCCGCACCAGCCGACTCCATGATAGCTTCTTCCCCCAAGCAATCAGACTTTTGAACTCTTGATCTCCCACGATCAAATACATCAGCACTGCACTTTATTACCCTTACTCTTATATCTCACACCGGACTGTCATAAATTATATTATTATTATATTATATTCTCTCTTAACAACTGACTATCAACTGACAGCCTGAATGTCAATACAGTACAATACTGTACATTCTATACAGTGGTGTGAAAAAGTGTTTGCCCCCATTCCTGATTTCCTATTTTTTTGCATGTTTGTCACACTTAAATGTTTCAGATCATCAACCAAGTTTAAATATTAGTCAAAGATAACACAAGTAAACACAAAATGCAGTTTTTAAATGAAGGTTGTTATTATTAAGGGAAAACAAAATCCAAACCTACATGGCCCTGTGTGAAAAAGTGTTTGCCCCCTAAACCTAATAACTGGTTGGGCCACCCTTAGCAGCAACAACTGCAATCAAGCATTTGCGATAACTTGCAATGAGTCTTTTACAGCGCTGTGGAGGAATTTTGGCCCACTCATCTTTGCAGAATTGTTGTAATTCAGCCACATTGGAGGGTTTTCGAGCATGAACTGCCTTTTTAAGGTCATGCCACAGCATCTCAATAGGATTCAGGTCAGGACTTTGACTAGGCCACTCCAAAGTCTTCATTTTGTTTTTCTTCAGCCATTCAGAGGTGGACTTGCTGGTGTGTTTTGGATCATTGTCCTGCTGCAGAACCCAAGTTCGCTTCAGCTTGAGGTCACGAACAGATGGCCGGACATTCTCCTTCAGGATTTTTTGGTAGACAGCAGAATTCATGGTTCCATTTATCACAGCAAGTCTTCCAGGTCCTGAAGCAGCAAAACAGCCCCAGACCATCACACTACCACCACCATATTTTACTGTTGGTATGATGTTTTTTTTCTGAAATGCGGTGTTACTTTTATGCCAGATGCAATGGGACACACACCTTCCAAAAAGTTCAACTTTTGTCTCGTCAGTCCACAGAGTATTTTCCCAAAAGTCTTGGAGATCATCAAGATGTTTTCTGGCAAAAATGAGACGAGCCTTAATGTTCTTTTTGCTCAGCAGTGGTTTTCGTCTTGGAACTCTGCCATGCAGGCCATTTTTGCCCAGTCTCTTTCTTATGGTGGAGTCATGAACACTGACCTTAACTGAGGCAAGTGAGGCCTGCAGTTCTTTGGATGTTGTTGTGGGGTCTTTTGTGACCTCTTGGATGAGTCGTCGCTGCGCTCTTGGGGTAATTTTGGTCGGCCGGCCACTCCTGGGAAGGTTTACCACTGTTCCATGTTTTCGCCATTTGTGGATAATGGCTCTCACTGTGGTTCTCTGGAGTTCCAAAGCTTTAGAAATGGCTTTATAACCTTTTCCAGACTGATAGATCTCAATTACTTTCTTTCTCATTTGTTCCTGAATTTCTTTGGATCTCGGCATGATGTCTAGCTTTTGAAGATCATTTGGTCTACTTCACTTTGTCAGGCAGGTCCTATTTAAGTGATTTCTTGATTGAGAACAGGTGTGGCAGTAATCAGGCCTGGGTGTGGCTAGAGAAATTGAACTCAGGTGTGATAAACCACAGTTAAGTTATGTTTTAACAGGTGGGGCAAACACTTTTTCACACAGGGCCATGTAGGTTTGGATTTTGTTTTCCCTTAATAATAACAACCTTCATTTAAAAACTGCATTTTGTGTTTACTTGTGTTATCTTTGACTAATATTTAAACTTGTTTGATGATCTGAAACATTTAAGTGTGACAAACATGCAAAAAAATAAGAAATCAGGAAGGGGGCAAACACTTTTTCACACCACTGTATATACTACTATATATACTTTTTTCTTTTTTTTGAATAATGTGTATTCTATATTGTGCGTATTGTATACTGTACAGTGTATGTTATTATTTGTATATTGTTGCGTGTAATTATGTGTATATCAGATGTTTAAACTGTGTTGTGTTAATTTGATGTTATTATAAATTGGTATATGTCTCATCACTGTCACGACTGCTATATTGATCAGAACTGCACCCAAGAATTTCACACACCATTGCACTTGTGTATATGGCTGTGTGACAATAAATGTGATTTGATTTGAAGTCAACTTGAAATGGCATTCACAGCACACCTAACTTTCCTCACTGACTGTAAATGTGACATTCTCAGGTGAAAAATTATTCAATAGGAATTAATGTAGGGCGAGACTTGATTTGATCAGATCATAGATGTTAGGCTTTGATATTATTGGTAACTTGAATGAAAGATTGTGACAACAAACATATTTTTCTTTAGAAACGTACTCAGATGAATCATTCACAACCGTGAAAAACAGCCTGCGGATTACAGTGACAATCAGTCGTTAATAACAGTTAAATGTCTCACCTCAAAGCTGAGTTTGGCTGTAAAGGGGTCATCTTCAGGGTCCTCAGTGCCATCATCCAACTTCAGACACTGAGATTCTGACAAGCACACACACACACACACACACACACACACACACACATGCACGCACGCACGCACACACACAATTAATTCATTCATTATTGAGCCAATATGAATAAGAATAAAATCATGACTGACTTGATGTGCACTAACAAACATATGGTAAGTAGACAGATCAATATGCTACTAGATTTGCATATCATCTAAGGGAAATACTTATTGAACCAATAATTGAAATATGAACGAAATCAGCTACCTATATAGTTAGATAAGTCTCTTCTTTAAATCAAGCAGGGTCACAAAATTAACAACTTAATGGCATAGGCCTATAACACGTTAGGAACAAATAATGATCACGAGTAAAGACACGTTACAGTACTTTTCCAAGTGTATTCTTTTATAATTTTTAATATGCATAATATACAGTAGGATAACATATCGTAATTGGGTAATAAAAACAACAATTAGCTTGCTGTATTTTGCTCATTTGGAGGCATGCAGTTAGAGTATTAATAATGATGAGAAGAGCTGAATTTGGTGCACGCTTGTTTCCTCAGTCTCATGCTCCGTGTTTGTTGCAAAAGTGTGCATGTAATCCGAGATGACCTTTGTAACCCATTATAGTAATTACATAATAATTACAATCAATTATTAAATTCCGTTATAGGCGTATCAAAGTTTCAGCATCATATCAATGTATTTTTAAATCCTTACTATTATTATGGGTAAAAAAAATAAAAATAAAAATGCACATTTGGGTGTGCAAGATGAGGTTTTTGGGTGGCATATGCACACCCTGGCACATCTGTGGCTACACCACTGTTCTGGATGCCGTGCTGTGATTGGTGCTGTTTTCATGTTTTATTCTATAATGCTATAATGGGATGTTTTTGCACATATAGACGTCTGCACATCTTAAAGTATATACAGGTCAATAAGCTTTATTGGTTTCATGTCAAATAAAATTTATTTTCTGTTTCTTTATTTGTTCTTAAATTTTGAAATTAAACATGAACTAATATAAAACTATGCTAAATTATATAAATGAAACATGTTAAGAGGCAGTAAATGTGTGTGGGTACATGATTATTTAGAATAGTGGAATGAAGTTATTGTATGGAGGACTACGAGTAAACTTAAAAACAATGAAGGAATCAATTATTAATTTACAGTTGAAGTCAGAAGTTTACATACACCAGATTTTCACAATTCCTGACATTTAATCATAGAAAACATTCCCTGTCTTAGTTCAGTTAGGATCATTTTATTTTAAGAATGTGAAATGTCAGAATAGATAATAGAGAGAATGATTTCAGCTTTTATTTCTTTCATCACATTCCCAGTGGGTCAGAAGTTTACATACACTTTGTTAGTATTTGGTAGCATTGCCTTTAAATTGTTTAACTTGGGTCAAATGTTTTGGGTAGCCTTCCACAAGCTTCTCACAGTAAGTTGCTGGAATTTTGGCCCATTCCTCCAGACAGAACTGGTGTAACTGAGTCAGGTTTGTAGGCCTCCTTGCTCGCACACGCTTTTTCAGTTCTGCCCACAAATTTTCTATCGGATTGAGGTCAGGGCTTTGTGATGGCCACTCCAATTCACTCCAATCCAGTTTTTTTCTGGGGCGGTAAAATAACCTTTAAGTGCCACTGCTGAGCAAATATTTGTAAACAGCAACTTAATCTATTGGACAATTCATTGTGGAAGCACCCCGATAAACTTCAGGGAGAATTTTAAGGCACACCCCTTTGATTCATGTTGCCCGCCAGCAAAGGCACATGTCGTTCTTAGCTCGAAAGAAGATGTCACTCCTACTGCTCCATATAAATGGATGTGCAATGTGAATGCTGAGTGTAGCAGGACGTTACCTCCACCGCTCATCTCCTGCCAGCGAGCGCTCCTCCTTTCCACACGAGGAACCTCCAGATCAATGAGCGATACAGCTTCCTCATCTGAGATATCCTCCTCCAGATAAAACTCCACCAGAGGAAGAACCTCTAAACATGCACAATCACACACATTTGAGCTCTAGTCACTGTCATCACTTCTTTCATTTTTAACACATTATTTGGGGCCCCTCACATAACTGGTCAAGAACATATCCAGGTCGTATTTCAATTTTAGGACCAAAATTTGACAATTTTGTGATAATCTTTTCATGACAATTAAGCACATTTCCTCCTAAACAATCATTACTGTAATTCAGATATTTATAATGTTATTTAACTTCTTATACAATAATTAGTAATAATAGTATCAATAATTCTGTCTGGATATATGATATAAATTAAAATGTATATATTATATTTAATAAGTATATTATATAAAAATATATGTATTAATAAATGTAGACCCTTTAGAGCTACTTTGACACTTCAGAGGATGTGTAAAAATCTTAGTCTTAAAGACATTTGGAGACTTCTGAATCCATCTGGGAGGGACTACACCTTTTTTTCAACAGTTCATAAGATTTACTCTAGAATAGATTTTTTTTTTTATATCTAAGTCACTTATTCCATTTGACAATGACTGCTCAATTGGGAACATGTTGGTTTCAGATCATGCTTTGGTGAGTTTAGAGATGTTGTCACTTATAGAGAAAAGGAAATAATATAGATGGCGCTTTAATACATCCCTTCTACAGGACCCAGCATTTCAACAAATGCAAAAGATAGAAGTTAATGCTTATGTAGAAACCAATTGGTCCTCAATGTCCTCTGTTATGGTGCAGATCATACAATATGCCTCATTCATTAAAAGGATCAAAGCACAGGAATTCATAGGATTGGAAAAGAGTATTAAAAGTGCTGAAACAGAGCTGAAGCGCCAAATGTCATCAAATGCTCTTAGAGAGTTGACTATATATAAAATATAGGTACAATACTATTTTGTCACAGAAGGTAGTGTTTTGGTTTTTCAGGGCAAGACAGGCATACTTTGAGTCAGGGGACAAAGCAGGGAAACGTCTTGCCAGATACATAAAACAGAGAGTTTTTTTTCCCACCATTGTTTCAATTAAGTCTTCTGGAGGCAAGATATTTATTTTTGCCACAGATATTAATAAAGCCTTTTAAGAATTTTATTTCCATCTTTATAGTTCCAAGTCCATGTCTTCCGATAAGGATGTTAGCAACTTTGTAGAGCTATTAGAACTTCCTAAATTGACGAATGATCAAAGACTTTCTTGACTCAGATATTACTTTGGAGGAGCTTGTTGAGGTAATTAAAGCCTTGCCAACAGGTAAGGCACAGGGCCAGATGGTTTTGGGAACACTTTTATTGGATGGATGAAGTTACTTTATAAACAACCGGCAGTGGCATTGCAAACTAATGGATTAATTTAAGAATTTTTCTCTTGGTAGGGGAATCCGGCAAGGCTGTCCTCTCTCCCCTTTATTGTTCAGTCTTGCCCTGGAACCATTAGCAGCCCAAATAAGAAAATAGGATGATTTTCCTGGCATTGAAGCAGAAGGTGTGGTGCATATACTTCTACTCTGCGCAGATGATATATTATTTTTGTCTCTGGCCCTAAAAGATCTATGCCTAGCCTCCATAGAATTATTAATTATTTCTCCAAATTTTCAGGATACAGTGTGAATTGGTCTAAATCGGAAGCTCTTGCTCAGACAGCATATTGCCCTGCCACGGCTTTCCAACCTGCCTCCTTTCAATGGCCCAAGCAAGGTATTAGGTATTTAGGTATTTTATTTCCAGCAAATGTGAGAGATTTAGTTAGAGTAAATTTTGACCCATTAATGAAATAGTTCTCGTGTGATGTGAATGGGTGGGCTTCACTACATTTGTCTATGGCTGGGAAGGTCAGTGTATAAAAATGAATTGTATCCCCAAATGAAATTATCTACTGCAGTCTCTCCCTCTAGAAGTTCCTCTTTCTTATTTTAAACAATTTGATAGAATACTTAAGTCTTTTATTTGGAATGGTAAACGACCTCAGTTGCAGTTCAGTAAGACCAATTGACAAAAGAGGTTTAGACCTATAGCATTGAACAAGCGGTCCTTGCCCCAATCTGACCATTGCAAATTATTTCTATCAAACTGCCTAGAGAAGTAAAAATGCATCCCATTATTTCACACTTACATTCAGTATGGACAAAAGTTTCCCAAATGTTCAGTTTTGATACTTACATAAATGTTTTCTCAAGCATATGGCTGAACCCCAAATTATGTATTAACAAGTCCCCTTTTTGCTGGAAAGAATGGATTGAGAGGGGTGTTGCTACACTTGGTGACTTATGAAAATGGAGCTTTGAGATCATATGAAAATTTGACCCAGCAATTTGGGATTTCTAGGTCTCAATTTTTCAGGTATTTACAGTTGAGCTAGTACTACCCTTTTTGGGGGTAGTACACAGCCCCCTAAAGCTGCAGACACTCTCTGTATGGTGCTCACAGCCTTTGGAAAGGGTCATGAAATGTCAGTGTATTATTCCTCTTTGATTCAGAGTCTTGGTGACGGGGCCTTAACAGCTCTTAAGAGGTTATGGGAAAGAGATCTGAACTTGGTATTGGAGGATGGGGAGGGGGAGGGGGAAAGAATTTAAAAAAATCATAAAACTATGTCTAGGATTGCAAGGGTATGGCCTTATTCAGTTTAAGATTTTGCATAGTTTCTGCTGGACTCCCACTAGATTGTTTAGGCTTAGTCTAAAAGACACGCCTACCTGCTATAATACAGAAAACAGCCAAGCTGTGTGTATGTGGCACTTACCATATGAGGAAGCGGAGAATATGAATGGCTGTCTGCAGTTAATGCAGGAGTTGCCCTGGTTATTCAGCAGAGGGTTGTTGGTGGAACAGCGGTAACACATAGGGATCAAATCCTACAATACACATCGTCATTAACTGATCAAAAACAACTGTGATGCAATGCAGTCTTGCACATGATGTGAACACACACCTCGCTGTCATGGTAGGGTTTGGAGCGGACTGTCAGGCAGCTGAGCTCCATACTGTCCTGATAGCGCGATGGGATCTTCAGTCCTTGCAGTTTCTCAAAGGCATGTCGCGCCACTTTATATGCACCCAGAACTTTACTCTGTTTCGCCAGAGCGTACAACGTATCCCTGAAGTGCGGGGTCAAGGGTCACAACAACAATTCGTCCTGTAAATAATGCAACATTCCAGCACAAGGAATACCGTTACAGTATTTTTAGCAGTCATCATGTATTAATCTGGATTTGTGACAGTGATGTAAGGATGTCTGAGGTGACGAAAAAGAAAATTTAAGTTTAAAACACAAGTGCCACATTCTTACATAGACAGTGTGACAGGATCAGAAATGAGCTTGGTTTCCCTGTTCCCAGAGATATTTGCTGACCAGCAGTCAGATCTAAATGGAGTTTGAAATAGTTTGAGCGTTGACTGTCATTTAGTGTTAGCATGTATGGAGGACCAGGACTGCCAAAATACAAAATAAAAGAAAATAAATATATCTTTAAAGAAATGTAAAAAATGAAAAAAGTGTACATATAAATAAATAAATGATCAAATCTGACATAAATGAGTATTTATAATTTTTATTTCCTTATTTATGTATTATTGTATTTATTTAATTCCATATTCATGTATTTCCACATGTATTTATTTCCTCGTTTGTTTTTTTCTACATTCATTTATATTTACATGTATATATGTCCATATTTATTTATTTACACATTTATATATTTACACATTGTAACTAGTTCACAAGATGGGCAAGGAGGAAGCTAGGACCAGCTTAAACACATAGACATTTATTTTACAACTTAAAAGACAATACCAAATGCACTGCTTCCCCGCCGGCTCGTTGCACACACACACACACAGATTTATGCATCTCTCTCTCCGTTTGCCACCGACTCCTCTCTTTAAATACTCTCGCCACCCATCACTGGAACGTGAGACCGGTGTGGCACACAGGTGGAACTCATTCACCACTTATGTTTCCAGCCTCGCTCTGCCCAGACACCGCTCGGCTCCACCCTGCTCACCATCACCAAACTCAGGCCGGGGAATTCTCACGGCCCAGCCACGCCCTCCTCCTCGTCACACACATTTATTTATTTCCACATTTATTATTTCTTTATTTCTGTGTCTGTATGGTAATGAGGGGGCGTGCTTTCCACTTCAGGCACAGAAATAGATTTATATGTACACTTTTTTCATTTCTTTACACCTCTTTAAAGAAATATTTATTTATTTTGTATTTTGGCAGTCTTTGTCCTCCATCAGCATGTAGATTCTAATGTTAATGCTTTTATATCAAATTCTGCTCAACTTTGTCGCATCTCCAATGGTCATTGTCATTTATGCTGCCGCAAATTGCCACTCTCTTCGAAAATGAAGGATTCTGTTAATGTGAATGCACCATGACCAAATCAGTCTCTTAACAATAAGTGAACAAGAAACTGCCTGAAGTATTCTTTTCTTTTTCCTGCTTTTTCAGGCATGTCTACTCACTTGCTCGGTTTGTCAACTTTTCCGTTCCAAAAATATATTTCACAGTTATCACACAGAAAGTGAGAAGAATGAAGTGAGAGAGGAGTGCGTGTGAGAAAGAAAAGTGTGTAAATGGTGACAGCAGAAACAGATGTTGCTGTGAAAGTTCAGACTTCACATCATACTCTGAAGCATTTCAACACATCTCTCCGTTGGCTGAGGTGTTATGAAACAGTTTTGTGATGAGGTGGTGGGCGTGGCCGGGCTGTAACGATGGACGCCCAGCGCCGAATCAGCGGTAGAGTGATAAAGAGGAGCCAGGGATGCCAATTCAAGAGAGAGAGAGAGACACGCGTTTATGTTTAAGTTCAGTTTATGTCATTAAAGTTATGTTGACTGTTCTGCCAGTTCCCGCTTCCTCCTTGCCCATCCTTTACCCGTTACAGGTTTATTTTGCATTCAACACACGCTGCAACCACCCACCCACCCACACACACACACACACACACACACACACACACACATACACACATACACACATACACACTAACTCTGTCAACACTTCAGTCAACTGAACACTAATATATGAAAACATCACACAGCTGAAAGTGTCTCTTAGAGGCCCTTCAAGCGTTCAAGAAAGTGTGTGTGTGTGTGTGTGTGTGTGTGTGTGTGTGTGTGTGTGTGAAGGATACACTTTGGAGATGCCCATGGGAACATCTTTGGTCAAGTTGTGGAAGAGAAATCGTGAGATGTTGAAGAGAATCTCAGGCATGTTGGAACTAAAGGGCTCTGACTGAAAACACAAACATGAATATCAACATTAATACAACAAATCATCAACGTTTCTTCTGTAGTACATTAATCTATGAATCAAGAGTTGAATTTTACTCTGATCAGCTTAAAATACATTCATTCATCTCAAAACAAACACATCGCGGTCTACTTCCCTATCCTAAAACAAATGCAGAAGTTTATTTCTGAGAGACTAAACTGATCATTAGTATAGCTGTAACTATTATTTAATTTGTAACTCTTTAAAACAGTCTATAATATACAGTGTTGGGTGTAACCTAAAGACAAAGTAATTACAGTAGTTACTGTATAACTTAAACTATTTAGTAATTTAGTTTACAGAAAGTAGTGTGACACTTTACATTTTAAAATCTTGTAATCAGATTACAGTTTCTGACTTTCAATTTAATTGAAGTTATTACTTTTATGTAGGCCTACATTACTTGGGTTATACATACTTCTAAAATAATGCTATTTATGTTGAAAACATCTAAAACATGAATTAAGTTCATATGCATGATTATTTGCATTAATTTGATTAACATGTTTTCTTTTTTTTATTTAATGGACAGTCTACTTGCGTAATTGCCTCTGCATTCTACTTAATGCGGCCCAGGCGTTTCATGTTACAGTGTTCAGCGCACCTACATTCAGGGGTTTATTCATGAGATCATTTCTGTTTTTTAGGATTGTTTAAAACAATAAATCATGTTTTTGCCGTTAAGGTGACTGATCTCAGATGTATCATTTGCAGACATTTGCCTCTAAAAATATTTTTTCTTTTCCAAATGTAGCTATATAAAACATATATAACCAGCTGCAGTCCACCGCTGGCCATCTCATTCACAAGTGTTTCATTCATTTACAATATTTCATACCTGTTGAGCTTCAATGATAAATTCCACCATACAACGATTGCAAATTACTTTACTTTTGTTAAATGTCCCCTGTGGATTCCATCAATAAATGAGCAGTTCTCTTACTCTGACCAGGCTTTAAAAATCACTCAGGACAGAATGAAGCAGTTTTAAATGTCATGACATAAATACAGTAATAGCGCATAAATATATTTAATGGTACTCAGCATATTTAAAACAATCTCAAATGTTACAACTTATGTTTTGCAGCTATGCTACTTATGCATTTTACATAACATATACTTAAATATATTATGTGATATACTTATCAATGACACAAAATAGTTTGGAAGCCCTGAACCGCAAAGTGAAGAAAAAAAAAAGTCACTAGGTGAAAAGCTTTTTTAGGTGTCTTCCTGAGCCTTTGTCCTACAAATATTTTTTTTTCTCAAAAAAATGTTTTTTCACTGAAATGTTTTCGCTCTAATATTGTTTTTTCTCTAAAAGTTTTTTTTTTTCCTCTCTGGAAATGTTTTTTTTTTTTTCTGTCTAAAGACTTCTAATTCATGAAATCCCGCAAATAAATGAATATGCCTCAGGTTACATATGTTTTATATGGCATTCGTTGTCAAGTGTGACAACAGGAGTTATTTCTGATTGTTTGATGTCCTTCACCATTGGGAATATCGATGCTGCTATGATATTACGCAGCGAGAGGCGTCACAACGGTCAACAATTTTAAAAAGCATACTCTCAATAGCAGCATTGATATTGCCAGTGGTGAAAAACATCAAACAAACAGAAATAACTCCTGTTGTCACACTTGACAACGAATGCATGAATTTTGTCCATTTTTGATTGTGCACCTGCCTTAATGTTTTGATGTGCGCACACTACTATTACACTTGACAACGAATGCCATATGAAGCATATGTAACCAGAGGCATATTCATTTATTTGTGGGATTTCATGAATTAGAAGACTGTCTAACATTATATGTTTATTTCATAAATATGATTAGCAAAACATCCTTGTTATTGTTATTTATTAACTTTACATCTATAAATCAACAGATTAATACTACAAACATGGTCACCTTTTAAGCATAAGATTTCATACTGATAGTGGCACCTGGTGGCTGGGGTTGGTATGGCATGCTAATTGTTAGCTAGCAAGAAAACATTTTTTGCATCTTGGAGAAAGAAAACTGAAAAAAAAAAATTGAAAAAAAATTTTAGAGAAAAAAAATAGGTGAAAAAAGATTTTTAGACAGAAAATATTTTTGTTTGGTGAAATTATTTTTTTAGACAGAAACAAAAATTTTAATTTACAATTGAAGGACATGCACTCAGTAACACGACAATGTTTTAGTGCCACGTAAATAAAACAAAAAAACATCTATGATTTCAAGAATTACGTTTGTTTAAAGTTGTAATGTTTTGAGAATAATCTCATAACATGCCTTTTACGAGAATAAAGTCATAAAGTTTCAAGAATAAAGTCAAAGCATTATGAGAATAAAGTTGAAATATTTAGAGAAAAACAAATCACAATATTAAACAGTGCGTCATTACCACAACGACAGAACGGACGCAGAACCAGCAGCTTCATTAATGTAAGAAATGGATGTAATGAATGTAGTTAAATCATACTTTAGGAAATTATTTAGCAATACAGAAATTCTTGGTCATTTGGTGCATCGGCACATAGTTATTATTAGTATTTAGACACTGCAGCAGTTATGTAGGAAACTAAATTTATTCAGTAGAAAAAACCAGGCTATGTCTACAATAATCTGAATAAATTGTGTTTTCATTTTTGAAATGCTCTCCATCCACACTCCATCCATTTTCAAACGTTTTCCAAAAGTTTCTTTGTCTACACTGAAACGTATGAAAACTCTTAAATCCCCTTACTGCGCATACAAAAAATAAATAAAAAGAATAAAAAATAAAATAACAAATAAAAAATTCACCATTCTATGCAAATGCAAATGTCCTCATCACCGGACAGCAGATCTGATGAAACTTTGCGTTGCCTTTGAAGGAATGTATTTTGAAGGCTGTACAAAGAAACATTTATATTGAACAATGCTCTCTAAGTGAATAACAGGCACAATAATGCCGCTACAATGTGGGCCACCATCTTGATTGATTTGGGTTGAATGGATCACATGACTGCGTCACATGTCAACAAATATGTCATCGTTTTCAGATACAGTATATCCACCTGCCCTGTCCACACTACAGTGCAAAGACAGCCTCAGTGTGGACGGAAGGCCTAAACGTAGAGAAAAACATGCATTTTCAAATGAAAACATATTAGTGTGGATGTAGCCCCAGACAGTCCAGCTCGCCGTGCGTGATGTGGTCTGCTTATTTTTTTTCTCAAAGCAATACTGTAACTGAGGATATGTTACCACATACAGTGTCTTTAAATGGACCTATATAATTCACAGCAGTTCCAATTATTTTTTGCTCCACTTGAGCTGAAAACAGGTTGAAAACTCCTGTACTAATGCACACCTAAGTCACCTAAGCTTGGAAAACTTGACAACAAAGTTGCACAGCCAATGTTATCTCCCTGGTTAGTGGTGTTTACTGTATTCAAAGAACCAGACGCTGCACTTTGCTGTTGTCCACCACATTACTTTTATGTTACTTTCCTTACGACTTATTCTCAAAATACTATGACTTCAATTTCATAATGATACAAATGTATTCTCGTAATTTAGACTTTATTTTCAAAATATTAAGACTTTAATCTCAAAATCTTAGATTTATTTTTATTTTACATTTAAATTGCTGTCGTACAGGACAGCTTAAAAAAACAAAAAAACACCTAGTGAATTTTTTTTTCACTTTGCGGTTCAGGGCTTCTGTAAAATAGAGATTAAAACATGCATTTAATAAAAACGGGGTAATGCATGTATTCGTCAGATCTCTCTCTTCTCCCTTACACATGGAGCATTGCAGTTTTTGAAGCGTGCAGTTGTTCCATTCAAAGAGCACTGGTGCTGACTCCTTTACTAGTGTTCTTCAGCCTTGTCTCATTTGCTGTACAAGCTTATCTGTGGCTAAATGTCTTGCTACAGACCTCCGTGTGAGGAGAACCGGTGAAATGCGCTTGGGATGTATACCAGACATTGCTTTCTCAGATCGGCTCGAGCTGAATTAAAGCTTTGAAAGCTGTTAATCCACTGAACTTTGAAGAATATTACAGAGTAATGTTCAAGATATTTATTCTTCTGTCTCTGAAAATATCTGTACTTTAAAATGTCCTTCCAAACACTCATTTTAAGTGGAGTTTCAGAAACTAGGCAACTATGGCGCATTGTAAACACAAATAACCGGAAACTAACAAGCCGCTTTATTTCAAAGCGGAAGTGCGTCATGAGGCTCAGAACAAGTAGTCCATTAATCAGACTAAATTAATGTGTTAAATCCACAGCTCTCATATTAACATACACTGAAAAAGAGGTTAATTTTACCGGTGCTAACAATCCAAAAGCATATCGATCGAGCTTCTCTCTAACTGAAATGAACGGATATGAATCAATGGCAACACCCTTGAATTGTGTGATGCAGTCCTGCTCACCATGTAGCGATGAATAGAGTGATACACATGATACAGTTCAGCCAAATGTTGGAAACTGTGAAACTTCTTCAGCATGTCATTCTTCTTCTCTTCATTATCTAGAAAAGTCACACAAATGTGCATAAATATCATAACTTAGAGATACAGCAAACAACAAACTATATTTTGTGGCTTAGAACTGAGCACGTGGTTTTTATTTCACAAAAAGTTGAAGTATGCAGTGAATGAACTATACACTCATAGGCACCTCGGGCGATGTCAAGACACTGCATGGACAGCATCCAATAGTAGTACGATGCGTCATTAAACCTGCTCTCCACCACGGCATTATGGGTCAGCTGCTCTAGCACTCTCACGGCCTCCGCCTGACGCCCGGCTTTGTGAAATGCTGAAAATCATAGAGACATAAAACATGGAATTATCATTATTGTCATTTTAAATGGAATTATGGAGTTGCATCACTTGACAGTGTACAAAGTAGTAGATGTCTTTTAAAAATGAAAGATCACACCTCATGTACAGCATATTCTGTATATACTGTATATATACAATCTACAGCACAAATGTTGCAGTAATCCTTATTACATTAATGTTAACCAGCATGAAATGAATGTGTTAACTATTGGCATTACATACAACAGCAGCCTCAACAATGTCTAAATAGTTATTTTGCAATTGTGGCTATTAACGGCACACTCAGTAAATTTTTCCTCGTTAAACGTTTTACTCCTTAATGTATGTCGATTTGATTTGTTATTTTGAAAAATTTGTATAAAATCATGAGCACTCACATAAAAAATGAAGACCTCAGTACTATCAGTAACCTTATACGTGCTGTTTTAATTTACATGGAGAGGGTCCCCTCATGGGGGCGGCCATATTGAGATCACATGACCATTTGATTACTACTCACTTAATCTCAGTAAAAGCCCTGTTGTTGGACACTTTTACTCATGGATTAAATCATGGCTGATTGTGAATTTTTACAATGGCATCTGTAACTGAAAACTATTGATTTTGAATGATGCTGCATCCACACCACTAGGTGTCACTGAGAGTCCAAGATGACAAACACAAAAAACAGTGAGTGCACCTTTAAGGTTACATCAGCCACGAATGAATGAACTTCAGTGGGTTATCAAATTTTGATGAAAGACTGTCTTTCTTTGGAGTAATGTGCACTGATGAATCACTCACAACAAGCCCAGACACGTTTATTAAGAAAGTTGATAGAGTTAAATATGATTAACTGCTGTCCACAGTGGGAGAGAGTGAGGCTCTCAGTGAACGTCAGAATGAATTGTGAAGGAACAGCATCACCTCCTCAGTGTCAGAGTCTAATCAAACACAGATTCACCAGAAACAAAAAAACACTGATCCCAACCCCCAACAGAGGTCACTGTGGGGTCAGAGCTGCATGAGCAGTGGCCGTTTACTAGTGCCAGATTCATCAGACTTTGACACCACTAGACTGCAACTGCTTCTGGCTGTCACTCACAGAGCATTCAATCAGGTTGGCAAAATAGAGAAAAATAAGAAAAAGATAAATAGCAAATTGCACTTTGCGCCACTTCATTAACGTACAATACACTCACAGTTTGCATGCATACACCCACAGATTTGCATGCAACACTCCCACCCACTTGCACTTTGCGCTGGCACAAACATTGCACTTAGTAGCGCTCACAAAAAATGGATAAATGCATGGTCACGAAAATAGAGCCTTTTATCTTTTCGGGGCTGCAGTGTGTAATTTTATCCACAACCAATCAAACGCCGTTTAGCCTTTATGTGGTCAAAGAAATGTTAAAACCTGTCTGAACTCAGTGGCTGAGTAAATATCCTGCACTGATAAAAATTTGTTCCCTTGAAAATGTGAGAAATAACACATTTATTGGAGAAATATATGCCATTTTAAGTTGATAATTGTGTTAGTTTTATTGTCTATCACTTTAAAGGTGCACTCAATGGCTTTTTGCTCATGTTGTCTTGGATTTATAGTGACACCTAGTGGTGTGGATGCAACATCATTTAAAATCAACTGCTTTCAGTTACAGACGCTGTTGCAGAAATTCACTATTCAATCAGCCATGATTAATTTAATCCAAGAGTGAAAGTGTCTAAAAACAGGGCTCTCACTGAGATTAATCGAGTAGTATTCGGCTGGTCATGTGATCTCAATATGGCCGCCCCCATGTGCGGACCCTCTCCATGTAGAATAAAACAGCTTTTATAAGATTACCGAGTTTTCATTTTAATGCGAGTGGTGATGACTTCCTACATATATGGCAAAATTACAATTCATGTCATCTTTAAAAGTTAAACTTTTTTTAATGAGGAAAAAATTACTAAGTGCACATTTAATGCAACACAGAATACAATATTTAGTAACCGCCTCAGAGATGCAGCATGCCGTTGCGATTACGTGTTTCGCACTGTCGCTTGTGTGTGTAGAAAAAGTGTGCATGAGAGTATCACCTGCCTTTTCAACATTTAATGAGCATGGAAATTAATTATACATATCTATAGTAGTCAATGTTCATTATCTTAAATGCTATTTCTTGAGATCAACAATGGAATTACATTTGCTTTTGGCAAATGCTTTTAGGTTTGCACTAGTAAATATGTTAATTATTGATATCAACAACATGGAAATACCTACACTGCAAAAAAAAAAAAAAAAAAAAAAAAAAAAGAATCTTTCAAGACAAGTATTTTTGTCTTGTTTTCCAGTAAAATTATCTAAACATTTACTTGACAAGCAAACTTCCTTAAGATTTTAAGTCTTGTTTTGAGAGAAATCTAACCAAATCTACTAAGATACATGCTTGAAACAAGGAAAAAACTGTTTGTCAATGGGGTAAGAAAAATAAACTTAATTCAAAAGGAAAACAGGTTTATTTTTCTTACCACATTGGCTACATTAAGTCTAGAATTCACTTAATTTTGTCAGATTTATCTTAAAACAAGACATAAATAAATAAATCACGTTTTAAGAATGTTTAGATAATTTTACAGGAAAACAAGACAAAAAAAAAAAAAAGTATTTTGATATTAAAAAAGATTTCAACTAGTTAAAAACATAATTCTTGATATCTGCTTTTTTACCTATAGAATTTCACAACGATCGGTCTTTCACTCCTGTGCACAATGCAATTACAGATAATTAATTTCTTACTGGTTGGGATTCCAATTTCACATATAAACAATGCACTTCTTAATAGTAAAAATTACTATCACGTTACGATATAAAATTTCCATTCCAGATATCAACAAATGAATGACAACTAGCAAAAATGCTCATTTTGAAATCTGTAATTGGGTTTTCACTAGTGCCAATGTTCATTTCAGGTATCTGTAATGTGATTGTAACTAGTAAGAAAGCCTTTGTAGATTTCTTTAATTACTTGCCAATTTTTGATTTCTGAAATCCATTTCCATATTTCTGAAATACTAAATTGAACATGTTGATTTACAGACACAGATGGGCACAAATACATGAAAATGTATTTAAAATAAAAAAAACAAATATTGTGTGGAAAAAAATGTATCAAAATAAAATACAGTATTTTGTATCTTGAAAATACACAAATCTATCTGGCCCTATTCTCAATGCAAAGAACATTTTGGTGTACAACTGCTTAGAAATGTTTGTTTTCATTTCACCTACCTCTTCCCTTCCCCTGCCCAGTAGGAAATAAGAAATTATGAAAAAGGTTTTCAAACACCTTTTTTATATTTATTTTTCATCAACAACATTACTTCTCACTCAGTAACAATTACTCAATAATAGTAATGGTTTATATCAAAGTACCAATTGATGTCATCACTGTACCATGTCACCGCCACAGTACTTTTTTGTAAGACAATCAATTAAAAACAATTATATATAAACAGGTACATGATTACAAACTTATGTAGTGCAAAAGACCAAATAGCAGCCTCCATCTCTGGAAGGGAGACTCTGGAGAGGGAAGAGGGAAAGGTCGAGCGGGAGGGACACAGAGAGAGAGAGAGAGAGAGAGGAGAGAGAGGAAAAACTTGCTCGTCGGTCCCCGGACATGCCGTCACCTGGTCCTCAGCCACTCCTCCACCCTCTGGCGGACAACAGCCATTCCTCCCTGGGTGGATGGCAGCGAGTCCTCCGATCCCTGGAGGATGGAACGGCTCCTCCCTTTCCTGGCTGATGGCAGCAGTTCCTCCAACTCCCGGCGGCCGGCAGCGACTCTATGACAGCGCACCCCTTCCTCTTTCCCGGGTTTCGGCACCAATGTAATGGGTTCAGGATGGGCAAGGAGGAGGCAGGAACTGGCAGAACAGTCAACATAACTTTAATGACGTAACTGAACTTAAAACAACATAAAACAAAAACACACAGCGGCCACGTGTGTCTCTCTCTCTCTCTCTCTCGAACTGGCATCTCCAGCTCCCCTTTATCTCTCTCTCCCGCTGATTACAAGACTCTGCGCCGGCCGTGCACCCTCATGGCCCGCGACAAACCCTCCTCCTCGTCATACAGACATTTCTATGCATATTTCTGTCCAGGTTACACTGCAGCCTCCAATAACACTAGTAAGAAGTGCATTGCAGATACGGGAAACTGAAATTTCAACTAGTCAGAAATTATAGATATCTGTAATTGCGTTTTGAACAGTTATTTGTATAGTGCTTTTCACAACACACATCGTTTCAAAGCAGCTTTACAGAAGATCATGCATTAACAGAAAATGAAACTGTAATATCTATAAAGTCTTAGAGTCATCATTGTGTCGTTTGATTAAATATGATTGTAAATAGTTTATAAAAAATAAATTAAATAATAATTGTATTATAATTAATTGTATTTATAACCCCAGTGAGTAAGCTGAAGGCGACTGGCAAGGAACACAAAACTCCATAAGATCTTGGTTAATGGAGAAAAATAACCTTGGGAGAAATGTCTAGGTTACTGTTGTAACCCCCATTCTCTGATGGAGGGAACGAGAAGTTGTGTCGATGTAGTGACAATAGGAGTCACTCTTGGGAGCCCCAAACACCTCTGATCTTTGAGAAAAGGCCAATGAAAACTGGCAAGTGGAATTTGCATGCCACTCCCCCAGACATACGGGTATAAAAGGAGCTGCCGTGAAACCACTCATTCAGGTTTTGTGCTGAGGAGCTGAGACAGAGTCCCGGCAATCACAGCGGGTAGTTCGGTGTTGTGGCAGGAGGGACACAATGTCTCGTTCCCTCCATCAGGGAACGGGGGTTACAACAGTAACCTAGACATTCCCTATCTGTCACTCACTCGACGTTATGTCGATATAGTGATACTAGGGGTCCCTATACAAAATGCCACAAACAGCAGAACTGTTACATGGATAGGCGGTGCAGGTGCAGGCAGGCCACTGCGTGCCAAGTAACAAGTGCACCGGCCCCATCGCAAACTTCCCAATGCCCTGTGTATGTCGTAAGGACCCTCACCCCACGAAAGCATAAAAAGGGGGGGTCAGACGTGCCCCCAATGGGAACAGGTCGCGCCAGCTGGGTCGGCCTTTTCTCTTCTTTCTTCTCCCATAGAAAGAACTCGCTTAATTTCAGCTGGGGCCAAATGTATTTGCGTCGGGGTAGGTGTCCTTGGAAAAAGATACCGCGGAGACCACACCCTGCCCGAAGGGGAGGTAATTGCGTGGAAATACGTCACATGGTCTCACTGAGGCTTGTCGGCAGTGTCGCATGTGGAGAAGTCCCTGTGGTAGGTCCTACCCAGTGGGGATGGAGCTCTACAAACACGGCGACTGGTGGCAGAGGGAACTCTGCCCAAGGGAAGACATGGGTCTACCGTCAGGGAGACCATACCATGGAAGATTACGTCATATGGGGATACCGACAGGGAACCAACGCATAAGGGCACCTATCCCAGTACAGGGGCTGACCTGAACAGGGCATACTGACAAAAGTACTGGGCCTGGCGTCTAATTCCTCCGCCGAATTGCTTGCCGCAGGTGCTGAGGGAGGAATCCAGAGTTCACTGATCCCGGGAACTCACATGGATGAAAGAGCGCACGTCTTCCCCTGGAGAAGGGGAAAGGTGCTTGTGTGCCAGTGGTACACCCGGCCAGTTGTCCCGCCACTTATCTGTTCGTACCTGACAACACACGGGACGAAACTGGCTCAACCCGGAGATTGTAGAACCTCGAAGGTATTGGGTGTTGCCCAGCCCGCTGCTCTACAGATGTCTGTTAGAGAGGCGCCATTGGCCAAGGCCCAGGAGGAGGCTACACTCCTAGTAGAGTGCGCTCGTAGTCCCAGAGGGGATGGCACACCCTGGTCTTGGTATGCCAATGCGATGGCATCCACAATCCAGTGGACAATCCTCTGTTTGGAGACAGCATTCCCCTTCTGCTGTCCCCTGAAACAGACAAAGAGCTGCTCAGAGCATCTAAAGCTCTCTGTGCGGTCCAAATAGACACGCAAAGCGTGTACCGGACACAGCAATGACAAGGCTGGGTCTGCCTCCTCCTAGGGCAGCGCTTGTAGGTTCACCACCTGATCTTTAAAGGGGGTAGTGGGAACTTTTAATGCCAGGAGCCTCTGAAATTGTTTCAGTGGGACTGCTGTTCTCCCCCTGAATACCACAGGCAATTCAGCACCGACTGAGCGCGCTTGTTCGTGAGATGAGCAGTCATAGCGACCGAGTGCAACTCCATCCCGAGAAAAGAGATGCTCTGCGCCGGGGCGAGCTTGCTCTTTTCCCAGTTGACCTGAAGCCTCAATCGGCTGATGTGGCTGAGCACCAGGTCCCTGTGTGCACACAACAGTTCTCGAGAGTGAGCTAGGATCAGCCAGTCGTTGAGATAGTTGAGAACGCGGACGCCCACTTCCCTAAGCGGGGCAAAGGCTGCCTCTGCGACATTCGTAAAGACACGAGGCGACAGGGACAGACCAAAGGGGAGGACCTTGTACTGGTATGCCCGACCCTCGAAGGCAAACCGAAGGAACGGTCTGTGATGAGGCAGGATCAAGACATGAAAGTACGCGTCTTTCAGGTCTACCGCCGCGAACCAATCTCGATTGTGCTTCTGCGTGAGCATCCTGAACAGAAGCCTGTACAGGGCCTGATTCATTGCCCGCAGGTCCAAGATCGGTCGCAACCCGCCGCCTTCCTTGGGCACGATGAAGTAGGGGCTGTAAAAGCTGCTCTTCATCTTGGCTGGAGGGACAGGCTCTTCTGCAGAAGGACTGCATCTTCCACACGTAGGGCAGCGGTGCCCTCGCCGCCTACCAAGGTGAAACGGACGCCGCTGAACCTGGGCGGGTGCCTAGCAAACTGAATCGTGTAGCCGAGTTGGATCGTCCTGGCCAGCCATCGCGACGGTTTGGAGAGTGTTAACCACGTCTCCAAACTCCGGGCGAGGGGCACCAAGGGGATGACCGCTGCTGACGTACCCGCGGAAAGGGTGCGGCGGAGCGGGCGGGAAGTGCTACATTGGGGGGCCTCGTGTCCCGATCTTGCTGTACAGGGAGAGACGTTAAAGCACTTACCTTGCTCCGCATACCCAACGTAGGACTGGTCAACGACTGGGGAGGAGGCTGAGCATCCTTGCAGCCTTCCACAACTGGCCTGTGTGTGGGTGTGTGTGTGTCGGGCGTGCAGCGAACTCAATAAAAAAAGGAACCAAAGATTCTCCCTCCGGCCCTCCACCGGGGGATGGAGTGGTCGGTCTACCACCTCCAAATGTGGCGCGAGTCTCCTCACCTCTAGGTCACCCGTCTCAGGGGCGCTTAGAAGCCTTCCTAGGGTTCTTGGTCACGGGCTGTGAGACTGGGGGCGTCAACTTCCTGCGGGGAGCTCTACGCCAGGGCCGAGCCATTGGCTCAGGCTGTGGTGGAGCCGATGTTGCTGCCACAGGAAGGTCACCACGGCAATGGGCAGACAGGGCAAGATGTGCTGGATGGCTTCCATCTGCTGCTTTACCATCGAAAACTGCTGTGCGAAGTCTTCGACGGTGTAGCCGAAAAGGCCAGCCTGGGAAGTGGGGGCATCAAGGAAGCTAACCTTGTCATCCTCCCTCATCTCGACCAGGTTGAGCCAAAGGTGGTGCTCCTGGACCACCAACATGGACATCGCCTGCCTGAGAGTATGAACTACGGGCGAGGTCAGTCACCGAGCGCAGCTCCTGCATTACTCCCGGGTCAGAACCACCTTTGTGCAGCTCTTTCAATGCCTTGGCCTGGTGGACCTGCAGGAGGGCCATGGCATGCAGAGCGGAGGTGGCCCGCCCCACGGCACTGTAAGCCTTCACCGTCAGAGACGACATAGACTTACAGGCTTTGGATGAGAGCCTAGGATGGTTCCGCCAGGTGGCGGCACTCTGCGTGCACAAGCTCTACCTGGGGAACGTCCGTGTAGCCCCTGGCCGCCCCGCCGTCGAGGGTGGTGAGAGCAGCAGAACTCGAAAGCCCGGTCCGGCCAGTAATAGGTTCCTGACAAGACTTCGAGTTCTTCATGCACTTCTGGGAAGAAAGGCACGTGAGCGGCGCTCCGATCCCAGGAACCAATCATCAAGTCGCAAGGGTTCAGGGCAGGGTGGAGGGTTCCACTCTAGCCCGACACACGCGGCAGCCTGGGCAAGCATGGCCAACAGCTCGCCGTCAGCCTCAGACTGGGTGACCACACATGAAGGCAGAAGCCCAGCCGAGTCCTCCGCATCAGACTGAAGCAGCCTGCTCTCCGATGCTGCTATTGAGATCTCATCCTCTCCCTGAGCGACGAATGAGAGGTCGAACCTGCTCTGAGGCAGGCTGCCTGACTCATCCCGGAACTCAACCGGGGCGCTTGAGCGTGCTGGAGAATGGGAGGTCCGTGGGGATTCACCAGGCGGAGTGACTTCCATTGAAGTCCCCAAATCGGCCCCAGCGCTAACCATTGTGGTCTTGTGCCCGCGGGCAGAAGAACCGCGGCAGGGAGTGGCTGGAGTGGCTTTCCCTCTGAGGAAGGAAAGCCATGATCGCAACGTGGCTATGGTCATGCTCTCGCAGTGCGGGCATGAACCATCCACGAATGCTGTCTCAGCGTGTCTGGAGCCCAGACACGTAATCAACTAGGAACTGCACATAACCGGAAAGGTATCTTTAAAAAGATGCTTTCTGTCAGTGCCCACTCTTTTAGAGGATATAAATTATTTTAGAGAAAATATGCTCTTAGCGCTCAACGCACGCTGCCGAAGCACCCAGCGGCATTCTCCGCACTTATCTGTGCGGGAGGGGAGAAACCGCTGTGATGCGCCATAGAATCCAACAGCCGCGTGAGACAGTTGCTTTCTTACAGAGGTGAATGGATTGGCAGTGGATTATATCAACACCGCTCGGTTCCGAAGAGAAAATCTGAATGAGTGGTTGCACACCAGCTCCTTTTATACTATATGTCCGGGGGAGTGGCATGCAAATTCCACTCGCCAATTTTCATTGGCCTTTTCTCAAAGAACAGAGGTGTTTGGGGCTCCCAATAGTGACCCCTAGTGTCACTACATCGACACAATGTCGAGTGAGTGACAGATAGGGAACCAGGCTCACTGTGGGAGCCAGTTCCCCTCTGGCTAAACAGCATGAATATAATGCCAATATTAGTTATTTATGTGCAGTGCAAGTCATGGTTTAAAATGATTAAACTAAGTGTTAAGGGTCAGTGTTTAAACAAAGATTTTGTATGAACTGTAAGATTAATGACTAATATCTTTGAAGTTCATCCTGGATTAACTGCAGAAGTTCACATAGATGCATTGTCCTTTGTTAGTTGGCTGATGAAGGCTTTTGTTGGCAATTAATTAATAGTCTATGTATTCCATTTCAAGAGTGTAGTCCATCAATAGACAAAGGTGATGTGGGCAGAGATCAATGAGGTGCATCACAGTTCAACCAGCAGTTCATTTCGGTGAGGTTCGGTGGGGTCCATCCTAAGTCCACGGTTCAGGCAGTGGCATATGAAGTATGGTTGGAGTTGGCATCAGTTCATCCTCTGAAGTCCATCATAAAAGACTGAAGTCATGTCTGGCTAGCTGTAGTCTGTCGTCATCACTCAGCCATGTAATGGAGTCCGACACCAAGCACCAGGAGTGATAGGCAGATCATTGTGAAATTCTACTAGTGAAAATGCAGTTACAGATATCAGCATTTATGCGTTATGCTAGTTTTAAATAGCATTTTTGATATCAAGAAAGATATCAAGTAATGATGTCATTTTATCAAGAATTAGCATTTTAAATAGTGAAAATTGAATTATTAATATCTAAAATTCATATCCTGCACATGATTCAATGTCGAAAAGGCCTGAAATACAAAAGAGGCTGCAAGATCGTATGTTAAGCTTGACAAATGCCCTTTGGGGTTAGTCTTCAGTCATTATAATTGGCTTTACTTAAATACAGTAAATAAATAGTAAACTTTGGGATGCCCTACTTTAGATAGCTAAATGACTGTGTGTGTGTGTGTGTTTGGAGTTTCAGAGGAACTCAAATGAACAGGAATGTGAAACGTTTCCTGCTGCCAGTTCTAATGGGCAGAAACACAATAGTGGATCATTTCCAGAGCGAGACTCAGTGCAGCACAGAAAATCCCCTCACGTCTCTGTCTCTCTCTTTCTCTTATGGCAGACATGCCTGTCTCTCGTCCTCCATGTTTCAAACTGATGGTCATGTAAATGTGTGTGTAACAGACCTTTCTGTGCCTCCTCGAAGCGGTCGTGCTCTGCCAGCCACTGCGCATACGGCACATAGACGTCGTCTCTGAACTGAGGGTGTTTCTCCACGAGAGAGAATGCCTGACAACAAGCAGCAACAACAGTATTTCAGTCACTTGTTTTAACATGAATAATTTCCTATTCTTTAGTTTCACAATCTTTTTTCCTGTGGCAAGAGGAGTTAATGGTCGAGTAAGAAGAAATCTTGCTGCCGAATGAAATCACAAGAATCACATTCACGAGTATTTCTTCATGAACACAATACAGAGCAGGAAACTAAATTAACGCAAAGGCTGTTTATGGGCGATTATTTCACACATCAATATATCAGAAAGCTGCCCTGCTTATAAATATATAATTTAACTATTACTTGGGACGGTTTTAAAAACAACATGAAACTGCATTCACAAAGCATTTAACCTAATGTGATGTATTTCAGAGTGAAACTGAATCTTCAGCTGGAAATAACAGAACAAGACTTGATTTTATCCCTCAGGATTTGATTGGATCGTGGTTGTTAGGCTTTGATGTTACTGATTTTATACTTTACAATAATGTGCACAGATGAATAATTCACAAGAAGCATGTACTGTATTTTCCGGAATTAAAGTAGCAGCTGAATATACAGGTGCATCTCAATAAATTAGAATGCCGTGGAAAAGTTCATTTATTTCAGTAATTCAACTCAAATTGTGAAACTCGTGTATTAAATAAATTCAATGCACACAGACTGAAGTAGTTTAAGTCTTTGGTTCATTTAATTGTGATGATTTTGGCTCACATTTAACAAAAACCACCAATTCACCATCTCAAAAAATTAGAATACATCATAAGACCAATAAAAAAAAACATTTTTAGTGAATTGTTGGCCTTCTGAAAAATATGTTCATTTACTGTATATGTACTCAATACTTGGTAGGGGCTCCTTTTGCTTTAATTACTGCCTCAATTCAGCGTGGCATGGAGGTGATCAGTTTGTGGCACTGCTGAGGTGGTATGGAAGCCCAGGTTTCTTTGACAGTGGCCTTCAGCTCATCTGCATTTTTTGGTCTCTTGTTTCTCATTTTCCTCTTGACAATACCCCATAGATTCTCTATGGGGTTCAGGTCTGGTGAGTTTGCTGGCCAGTCAAGCACACCAACACCATGATCATTTAACCAACTTTTGGTGCTTTTGGCAGTGTGGGCAGGTGCCAAATCCTGCTGGAAAATGAAATCAGCATCTTTAAAAAGCTGGTCAGCAGAAGGAAGCATGAAGTGCTCCAAAATGTCTTGGTAAACGGGTGCAGTGACTTTGGTTTTCAAAAAACACAATGGACCAACACCAGCAGATGACATTGCACCCCAAATCATCACAGACTGTGGAAACTTAACACTGGACTTCAAGCAACTTGGGCTATGAGCTTCTCCACCCTTCCTCCAGACTCTAGGACCTTGGTTTCCAAATGAAATACAAAACTTGCTCTCATCTGAAAACTTTGGACCACTGGGCAACAGTCCAGTTCTTCTTCTCCTTAGCCCAGGTAAGACGCCTCTGACGTTGTCTGTGGTTCAGGAGTGGCTTAACAAGAGGAATACGACAACTGTAGCCAAATTCCTTGACACGTCTGTGTGTGGTGGCTCTTGATGCCTTGACCCCAGCCTCAGTCCATTCCTTGTGAAGTTCACCCAAATTCTTGAATCGATTTTGCTTGACAATCATAAGGCTGCGGTTCTCTCGGTTGGTTGTGCATCTTTTTCTTCCACACTTTTTCCTTCCACTCAACTTTCTGTTAACATGCTTGGATACAGCACTCTGTGAACAGCCAGCTTCTTTGGCAATGAATGTTTGTGGCTTACCCTCCTTGTGAAGGGTGTCAATGATTGTCTTCTGGACAACTGTCAGATCAGCAGTCTTCCCCATGATTGTGTAGCCTAGTGAACCAAACTGAGAGACCATTTTGAAGGCTCAGGAAACCTTTGCAGGTGTTTTGAGTTGATTAGCTGATTGGCATGTCACCATATTCTAATTTGTTGAGATAGTGAATTGGTGGGTTTCTGTTAAATGTGAGCCAAAATCATCACAATTAAAAGAACCAAAGACTTAAACTACTTCAGTCTGTGTGCATTGAATTTATTTAATACACGAGTTTCACAATTTGAGTTGAATTACTGAAATAAATGAACTTTTCCACGACATTCTAATTTATTGAGATGCACCTGTAAGTCAAGTTACTCCATGAAGATTCCCTCAAGATCTACTAACCACATCATGTTGTATTTGGGCTTGTTTTAATTGGGTGCATCTGCTTGAAGTAAACGTTCAGGTAATCGTTTTTCATAGTTTCAGGAAAAAACGTGACAAATAATCCACATCTGTTTATAATTTATCAGGGTTCCCACTCTTTTCAAGCCACAATTTTCCAGAACATTTCCAGGACATTATTTGTGCCCAACAAGTGTAATATTTAAGCAAAATCATATGCGTCCATTTAAATTGAGCTTTTATTTTGGCATATCAGTGTGTTTTTGACAGTAGTTTCTCACCTCCAGATAAGCAGTATGCTCCATGGCCAAGTGTGATTATTAATCCCGGTAAAGCTGTGATTTAATTAAATAAATACATAGTCTGTATGTGCTGTGCACTTCAGAGTGCTCTCTGTCTGTCATCTCACACACACATGCGCACGCATGATAATCATGATGAGGCATTTTCATTGTATGAGCGGCCATCTCTACACATTCATTTAAGAGCGCATCACTTGTAGATTACTTATTTATTCAATTAAATTTAATTATCACACTAGGACATATCACAATTTTAATTTGATTAATTGTACATTCAGACATTCATTTTCATCCAAATACCATATGTCATATTCCATGACATTCGGCGGTTTATTGCTAATGGCATTTTTATGACTAGATTCCGTGTTTTCCGCATATTGCATGTGTAACCACAGGATAAACTGACTCCAATTATTGATTTGAAAATTAAATCACAGTCAGAATGTTTAAGCATTAGAAGAACAAAGCAGATGTACTGTATCATTTTCCTACAGTATTTAAACTGCTGAGCATGACTTTTATCAGAAAAGACAACAATAACAGCATAATAATAATCATAATTTTGAGTTTCAATAATGTCCTTTCGTCATTATAAAAAACATTTCACATGAGTTGAGTCGAGGCATCAAGCAGTGCTTTGCCCTCCACATTAGGGCGCCTACACACTAGAGTTTATGCTGCATCAAAGAATGCTGCGAATGCATTGATTTCGGAGGGGATGGTACGTCGGAAGGACGGAGAGGGAAAACGCAAGGGTTTCTAATAGTGAAGCTTCGTCATGCGACCAAAAGTTGAAACGAACGATAAATGTTCAACCCTATTTGCCATGTACTAACTGTCTGGTTCAGTGACTGACTGTTTTTAATTAAACGTCGTTTTGTGGGGATGAGAAAAGCTGTGCGTGACATTGGTCTTCTGTTGTTAGCACAATATTGTTGGTGGACAGAATATTTAAACCGGTTGCATAAAATACTTTGTAAAGGCTAAAAACTCTGAACTGGCTACATTAAAATGCTACTACCATCTCTATCACTGATGTTTTCTTATGTTTGTAAGCATACATATGTTTTGGTGTGCAGCCTGTTTGACCAGCAAACATCAATTACGTATAAATTATATAAATAAGTTACTTTGGACAATAAGTCGCAGGACCTTTCGTATGATAAAAAAAATTTATAATCTTTTATATTCCAGAAATTATGGTAGTAGGAAAGTTAATGCGGTCAGTTTAGATGTGCATGACAGCATGAGTTTAAAGAGGAAAAAGCCCTGATTGGTGAATTTAATTTCCCCAGAAAACAGTCAAAGTCCCACTGCACAGTCAATCTGCCCATTGAGATCACAGTCAAATCTCCCAGAATCATATACACACCTCATCCCAGTGTCGGGCCTCCACATGCAGCTCCACCAGTGCCTTCATGTCACCCATCTTATTATAGATCTCTGCAGCATATCCGTGATGATTTAACCTCTTAAAGAACACTGCACACCTGGATAGCGGCTCCCGCTCCGCTTTATCCAATTTACGGGCCAAATCTATCAACCTACACACACAGAGAGACAGAGATATTCTGTATGTGTCTATGTCCCGTAACACTGCAGTATCTTGTAAACGATTTTTTCTCTTTAGTTTTATTTCTGGAATGTTTGCCACTTTATAATTCGTGAAACCATAGACATGGTACAAGATCAAGACCGCCGGTTTGTCGAGCTCATGCATGCTCAAGCCGAGGACCGGCAGGCGATCTGGAGCCTCCTCAGCCAGGGGGCATCCTCAGCCGCGACCCCGGACACACCCACGCCGTTACCCCCGCCAGCATTACAGAAAATGGGGGCGGCGGACGACCCCGAGGCTTTCCTGGATTTGTTTGAGCGGACCGCCGAGATCTGGGGCTGGCCGCTTGGCCAATGGGCAGCCCGACTGATCCCACTATTGTCCGGGGAAGCCCAGCTCGCGGCTCAACAACTGCCAGCGTCAAGCCTCCTGGCCTACGGAGATCTAAAAAAAGCCATCTTGCAACGGGTTGGTCGCACTCCGGAGGAAAGTCGTCAACTCTTCCGAAGCTTGAAGTTGGAAAGCTCTGACCGCCCGTTTGCCTTTGCCCAGCGGCTCCGTGACGCCTGCCGAAGATGGCTGCTAGCGGGGGATCGCGACGTCCAGGGAATTATCGACCAGGTTGTACTGGAACAGTTCATAGTTCGACTGCCGAAAGGGTCGGCGGAGTGGGTCCAGTGCCACCGCCCGGCGTCGTTGGAGGAAGCTATCCGACTTGCGGAGGACCACATGGCGGCGATCCCGAGGGCGGAAGATCCCGAGGGCGGAAGATCCCTCCTACGTTTTCTCTCCTCCCTCTGTTTCTTCCCCCTCCCCTCTCTCTCTCTCGTCTGCTCTCTCTCCAGGTCCCGTTCCTGCCCCACGCAGACGAGGAGGAACTCAGCCCCTGAGACCAGTTCCCCGGGTGTGGGAGGCGACACCTTCCCCTACTCCAATGCCCCGCCGCTCTCCCCCTCAGGGAGGGGCGCCTGCCGACGCAAGTGCGGGCGTAGCGCCTGGGCCGGCCTGCTGGAGGTGCGGAGACCCGGGCCACTTCCGAGATCAGTGCCCTCTGATGGAGCTGGGGACGGTGGTGCGGGTCTCTGACCTCCCACAGGCTGCCCCCGACCGGGCCGGAGCGTACCGGATACCGGTAAGTGTCAAGGGGGGTACTCACCAAGCGTTGGTGGACACCGGTTGTAATCAAACCACTATCCACCAATGCCTGGTTCAACCCGAGGCATTGGTCACATCCAAAACAGTGAAGGTGAAGTGTGTACACGGGGATATTCACAAGTATCCGGTGGTGACCCTGACAATTAAATTCCGGGGGAAAAAGCATAGAGTGGAGGCTGCGGTTAGTTCCCGCCTCACCCATCCGCTGATTTTGGGGACTGATTGGCCTGATTTTAGAGTTTTATTAAAGGGAATTTGCACGGATGGGTCCTGTGTGAAAATAGGGAGATTTGTGATGTGCAATGCTCTGGCAGGGGAGGCGGAGCCGGGGCCGTCCTCGACAGCTCCACGTCCTGATGACGAGAGAGGGGGAGAGGCTGCAGCCCCTCCCCTTCTCAGGGAATTCCCTGAGGGGGATTTCCCTTTGGAGCAGTCACGAGACGAAACCCTCAAACACGCCTTTGACCAAGTGAGAGTCATCGATGGTCAACGACTCCAGCCTGACATCGCACTTTCATACCCCTATTTTGCAATTATAAATGAGCGGTTGTATCGAGTGACACAGGACACTCGGACCAAAGAGGATACAACCCAACTTTTGATTCCAAGGAGCCGTCGGGAAATGGTATTCCAGGCGGCTCATTATAATCCCATGGCAGGTCATCTAGGAGATAGGAAAACACTGAACCGTCTAATAGCCCGTTTCTATTGGCCGGGCATTGGCGGCGATGTCCGCAGGTGGTGTGCGGCATGCCGCGAATGCCAGCTGGTTAACCCAACGGCCACCCCAAAAGCGCCATTGCGCCCTCTCCCTCTGATCGAGGTCCCCTTTGAGAGAATTGGAATGGACCTCGTCGGGCCATTAGAACGGTCAGCACGCGGACATCGCTTTGTATTGGTCCTAGTGGACTATGCAACGCGATATCCGGAAGCAGTGCCTCTTCACAACATCTCAGCAGGCAGTGTTGCGGAGGCACTCTTCAAAATAATCTCCCGGGTGGGGATTCCGAAAGAAATCCTCACCGATCAAGGCACAACGTTTATGTCACGGACACTACGCGAGCTGTACGAACTATTAAATATTAAATCGATTCGCACCAGTGTATACCATCCTCAAACGGATGGCCTGGTGGA